>NW_019416987.1:30257-185792 GCF_000390285.2 Anoplophora glabripennis | reverse complement strand
CTTTGCGATTTTTTTTTAACCATATTCGCCATATTGGATCGAGTTTAAAGAACAAGAAACTCAATTTAAAATTTAATTTTCTATACGGTCATATTTTTTTTGTCCAGGTAATAATTTCTGCAAATTTAACATTAATCCGTGACAGAATGCTTGGACTAAAAGGCAGTCAGAAGGCTACCAACCCAAGAAATCAAAGGCATTTACTGGAAATGAAATATACAAATTTATAACTGAAACACCGGATACTAAGTCGTAGATAAAGTATAGTATTTGCCTCGCGTATAATGGCTATATTACACTCGCCTATGGCTCGTGTAATATAGCCTACATTATACGCTCGTTAAATAATATACTATTATCCAACACTTATATATAATGATACTATAATTTCTTTGGTTTCAAAAGAATAATGTAGGCTATAAGTCACTAGTGAGTTATAAGTTATAAGTCACTAGTAAGTTATGACACAACGCACTAGTGACTTATAGAAATCATAAAAAGACATATGTTTGGTTTATTTGTTTTTATTAGAAAACCAATTAAAACATTAATAAGTCAAGAAATATCCTAAAATGCTACAAACTTACAATCCACCTACTTATTAATTAATAATTAACATTAACATTTATGGTAAAGCCGTAATTTGATGCCAAAGGATTATTGGAATCATTTTGTGATTGTGGTAAATTTATAGAACAGGTTGCCCCTTTGCTTGTGCTTGCTTCAGGAGTCTACACCCCTTGTATCTTTTTAGCAATATCAATTTCGCTGGAAACTGACTCTTCTATATAACTTTCTGCCACGGTAGATGACTTCATTGCACACAAAATTGCAAAAGAACCTTTTATGCTGCTCATTTTGGGGCCTTAGAATATTTTCTAATTAATTCAATTGGACTAACACAAAATCCTTCATTTAATACAGCGCAGCTTCTTGGTTTGTTCGTTTTAGTATTTGAAATCATGATGTGGATATACTGCCATTTGTGCTCTATTTTGTCTATGCTTAGATGGGTTAATTCCTCGCAACGGCAAGCGCCAAAAACTCCTAATATCAATGCCACCTAAAAACAACAAATTTAATAAATATAACTCAGTTAAACTATTCAGTAGAACCTACCTTATTCATAAGATGATTTCGACTTTGGATTTTTTTGGTTGAAAATGTTTGTGCTTAGACTTTAGAAATGCCACTAGTCTTCCGGATTAGAAATTTCAATGTTCTTGTACACTCTCAAAGTTGACTTCAACATGGAATATTTAGTCCACAATGTGGATGGAGCTAATTTCTCACTTAAATAGAAAAAATAAGCCAGCAAGACATCTTCATTTACTCCTTTCACCCCTTCTTTGATTTTCCAGTCTTGAAATTCCTTCAGTCCTTTGTTGTATATAGATTTTGATTTCTCTGGAATAATGCCTGCAGTAACCGCATTAGCTTTTTCTAAAATTTCAGATGGAATTTCCACATTTTCCATTTTTTCAGTCTTGGTTTTAGGATTTCAACTCAAAACATATTGTTTGTTTACTAACAACCCTTGGCTACAGACACAATTTAGGTTGACACTCACATCCTTTGTAATAATTAAAAATACGTTCATTTTGTTAAATTACTTTTTCTGAGATTGACAACTTGAAATTTTAAGTTAGTAGTAGTAGTAGTAGTAGTAGTAGTAGTAGTAAAGGGGCGGCCTCAGCTTGGCAATTAGGCCACAAGTGGGTCCTTTTTGCCTACCCTGCCGTTCTATCACCTAACCACTGACCCTCCTCGAACCTACCCGACAGGGGCGTCCTCTCCTTCGCCACATTTCGGGCATAGAGGGTCCTCCTCAATTCCTATTAAACTTAAATGCCTCCTAAGTCTGCAATGACCTGTCAGAACCCCCAACCTTTGGTTTAGGGCTCTTCGACTAAGCTCTGAGCGCGGCTTGACTGTCGGAGCACATAAATATCTTCTCCTCTGCACAATTCCTTACCTCCTCCTTGCTTGCTACCATCAAAATAGCAGAAACCTCAGCCTGGAAGACTGACAGCGTGACATATATACCGTAACACACTAGTACCATAAATAACTATAATTGGATATTACTTTGTTAATTTTCATTAACAAAATTTGACAAACACACTTTACACATAACACAAAATAGAAAAACAAAACAGTAAGTTAAAAGTTAAAAAAATAATTTAAAAGAAAGAAAACTATCAAAATACATTTTCAATATGGACACCTTCCACCTCCACACACATCCTAAGACTGCGAATGTTATTTGTTTACGCGAAAAAGGGTAATAATTTAATAGGTCCATACGTTTTTGGGGAACGTCTGAATGGACATCGATATTTGGAGTTTTTGCAAAATAATTTGCAGCTACTATTAGACGATGTTCGATTAAACACCCGAAGAAACGTTTAAATCATGCACGATGGGGCTCTTCCCCATTTCAATATTGATGAACGAAAATATTCATCAGTTTTCTTTCTTTTAAATTATTTTTTTAACTTACTTTAACTTATTCTTGTTTTTCTATTTTGTATTATGTGTAAAGTGTATTTATCAAATTTTGTTAGTGAAAATTACATCAGCAGACAGTAAGATTTTCTAGGCTCTTATTTTAAAATATGTACGGTTCTAATATAGTAATTATATCCAATTAAAAATGAAATACAAAAAATGGCGAAGGCGCCGCTCGATGTGCACTGTGACATAAAATCACAAATATTTCTTAAACTGTTAATTTTACCGAGTTGAATAAAGAGGGTATTATCGTTTGCAATTCTTCACGAAACTTATTTTTGATACAGGCATTGCGATTGTCGTCTATGCAAAAATTCTGGGTTGTTAACCATTTAGGCATAGAATTTTCACTTACAACATCAAAAACAAGCTGTATGCATGTGTTATAAATTACCAAATTTGTATCATGCTGAAGTTAATGGTTTAGAATCTGTAAATAAAAATAACTTTTTAATTTTCACCTTTGAGGGCCCGTAACTTGTCAACGAAGGCCCGTTTGAAAAAAAATTATGTATATAAAGAACTGATATTATTTTGACTTCATCTATTTGTATTCGATTTCTTTGTATCAAGTGCCGGGACACCCTGTATATTGGATTCACCTATAGGCCAATCAATAGAGCATTAAATCAGTAATTTTGTTATAAAAATATTAGTGGCAAACGAACTGCGCCATCATATAAAAGACAGTCTGTAGATATATGCTTATATGTGTCCTACTCCAATTTGCCATTAATTAATTTTTATGCAAAAAACGCATTTTTTTGTTATTTGCTTATAAAACCTAAATTAACAAAGGAATCTGAATGCTATAAAGAGACAATTTGTAGAGAATTGGAATACGAATAAAACGAGAGGTCGATTGATCCGATCGGATAATTAGAAACGAAGAAAACCCGGAAATATCGGAAAATTTAGCGTTTTAAAAAAAATTCATTACTCCGTCATTTTTTAAGTTGCAGAGCTAACCCTGTGCACAGAAGTAGTAAATTATATTCAAGTGTGCACAAAGCAAGCGCTGTCGGACCATTAGTTTTGGCACAATTGCAATTTCAATTTTTTGGCGCACTATTTTGCAAAATTTCTGGATGCGTTGGAGGTGGTCCGATTTTAATTTTTCAGCCGGGTTTTTAAAATAAGTATTATACTTCAAACCGTATATTCTAATTTTTCAATAAAATGATGCGGAATAGGAGAAAAATTCCTTCAAACATGCTCAAAAACGGACGAGCGCGCGTATGCGGTCGAGTAGTGGGGGAAGATCGGGGGATGAGGGGCAGTAAATATATAAATATATGTCAAAAAATGCAGGAAAAATACAAGGAATGTCCTTAGGTTTCACATCATTGTGATTCCGTGTATTGGTATTATCTATTAAGTATCACCACATACAATAATATTAAACTGTACTATAACTAACAATATTCAAATCAAATAAGTTGGTAAACTATTTTTTAACCGCTAATAGAACTAAATATTCAAATCAAATAAGTTGGTAAACTATTTTTTAACCGCTAATAGAACTAATAAGCTCTTTTAACAAAATATTTTTTATCACAACAGTAGCCTGACCTTTCTGGAGCCTATTTAAAGCAGATATTTTATTAGGGTTAATCAATCTCTACTTATGGCTAAATGATACTTCCCTTAGTTTTAACATGCATCAACACTTGAGCAACACTAAACCACAGCAAAGGCTATTGGTGAAGTAACGGTTGCAAAAAGGTTTTTGGTTTTAATCGTGTCTCGTTGTACTGGAAATAATATTCCAAAATTGTCTCGTTGCAATGGTGTGTTATTTTTTCCATCAGGTTTTTCCTGGTGTGAGCTGGCATCGAATACACAAGCCACTTTAAATTTGCCCATAAAAAGAAATCCAATGGAGTCATGTCGGGCGACTTCGGTGCCCATAAAATAGGCTCATCTCGACCTATCTATTGATGACCAAAAGTATTTAATAAGTGCTGACTGAACTAAATTGCTAAAATGAGGCGAAGCACGTCATGCATAAACTATATCTGATTTCTAATTTCTAAGGGCACATTTTCTAATAAATCATTTAAGCTTTGTTGCAAGAATTGCAAATACATGGCACCATTTAATGTCTTCAAAAATGAACGATCCAATGAGATGATTCCCAATAATCCCCGCCCATATGTTAACCATGAGCCTTTGTTGGTGTTTTGTCTGTACTATTGCATGGGGATTTTCTTCATATCAGATATGCAAATTATGGTAACTCATTACTCCGCCTCGATTGAAAGTGGCTTCGAACAAAACAACATGTTCTAATACAATTTGTATTTTGCCTAAATAGTTGCAAAAAACAATTTGCCTAATTGACTCTTGCAGGATAATCAGCGGGAGACATTTAATGCCTGTTGGACGTGATAAGGATGTAGCAGTTGTTCTGGAAGGGTCTCTTGAACGGTTCACTTTATCGCATCAACTTGGACCGACAGCCTTCTTACATTATTGTAGGGATTTTTAGCAGTCTCATCTTTCTCGTAAGCTACGATCAACCCTTCCAGAAATTGTTGGGGTGATTTGGAAATGTATCAGAATAAATTCTTCTTGCCTCAATACAATAATTGCCGAGTACTTGTCCATAAATTAGACGCGTCAGCATATTCGTTATAGGAATAATGCTCCATTATTTAGTCTTGTGTACTCAATCAATCAGACAATGTTTACAAGTGTTGTCAATAACATAAAAACGACTAGTGTTTTATTGACGTGACGTGATGTACAAACACTGATTTTTTCCGAAAACAGCTAATTTTATCGAAACAAATGTAGAGTACCTTTTTTAAAGAGGAATGGCCAAGGTATTTAAAAATTCAGTTTTCAGCTCTATAATATTACACCTGTCAAAATTTTGGACCAACGAGTGTGGTGGCAAGTCCGTTCCTGACTTCTCTGACGGTGTAAAACATCTACTGTAGTATGGCTTTATGAGCCTTTGTGGTCTACATAAAATATTAAAATTTCATTAAATTATACAAAACGGTTCAAAAGTTAGAACCGAAAAGATAATTCGCTTTGGGGGCTCTGTATCTCCCTTAAGGGGCACTTTAGGATTTTTTTTTGTCAAACTAGGGTTATTTTGACCTCCCCTATACATTCCCGAGAGTATGCCATATATTTACTAGACACACTGTATAACAAATTCCTAAAAAATTCTGCAAATTAAGAATTATTTCATCAATAAGTAAATCTACCATTATTTTAGTTTATTAATTACTTTAGTTTTTGAAAGTTTGTATGTAACCACGTCAAAGGAAACATTTGAAACAACTTTTTCAATAAATGTTTATGTCAGTTATGGATACTCATTGTTCGTGTAAATATGTATAAGTAGCTAATTAATGCCTGACCACTGACCAGATATAAAAGTGAAAAGTAAACATGAATCCATTATCAATGTGTTGATTGTCACTTATCTTTATGTCCCACGAGCAATAATGTCACCTTATAACTATTTATCTGTTGCTAGGTAAAGGTAAAAACACGCTGTAATAAATTATTTCTATTTTCTATTCATATGTGGAATTAGGGGTTTTCTCATGGTTTGGTTTACATTTTAATCGATGAGAAAGGAATGTTAAATTTATGATTTTCTTATTAAAAAACCTATTATTGGTTCTCGTACATTTTACTAAGTAAATATGTATTTAGATATTATATTTGTCATGTTATCTACTAAAATTTACGTGGTTTGCTTATGTTAAATAGAAGTAATAGAACTAAATAATTTTAAATCATCTGCATATAATACTGCTCCACAATATATTTTAGACGTAATATAATTACCTAAATATTAAATAGCAATGGTCTTAATACAGACTTTAGAGGCACCCCAGCAGAATTAACAATTTTGCTGGATGTAAACCACAATAATATCTAAATTGGTAATATTTTAAAAAGTTTATTGTGTATGACACCAAACGTACTTATTAAACATATTTAACAAGATATTATGGTTAAGGTGGTCAAAGTCCGCAAAAATCAAATAATTCAGTCACTTATTTTGTAAAATATCTCATTACAGTTACGACTGAACGTCTTGAAATAAAATTGTGTTGATGGTTGATGAAACCCTATCTGTGATCTAATTTAAAAGTAGATTGAATTATGAATGAGAATTTCAAAAAGTTTCAAAAGTCTATAATTATCAGTATCTCAAAGAGAAGGATGTCTAGCGACTTTTGTTGAGAGCAATTTTTCTAGAAAAAAAGTTTCGTCGTTGGCGTAGAGTTAGGGGGGTTTAAATGGGAACAAAACCCCATAATTACGTTAGAGTCTTTAGACGAAAATTATTTTAGTTGTCGTTTTAAAAAACAAAAATATATTTTTAAAAAATTCAACGATAACGTAACATTTAAAACAAATTATATAATTTGCCAGTTATAAACGAGAAAACAGGAACATCCTGTATATCAATACGTACTGCCAAAATTCATAATACCGGGATACGTATTTACATATACATGGTACGTATCAACTGAAAAATGTTTTCTTATTTAGTAACTTCGGATATATCTATATATTCTCCTTTGTCTATTTTTACATATTATAGAAAGGGTGTTAAAAAAACTTAAGCTGTTAATTACAGATTCGTTTTAAATATAATAAAAGTTTTCTTATGCCATTTTTTATTTCGATATCTTAAACAAACCAATGAACCAAACTATGTTTTTTTAAGTTTGATATCCTATATCAAGAAAACTACGTTTATGTAATACTCTGTACATACCTATATACAAATAACATTTTTCTAAATGTTACTCAATCTTAAAAATACAAATAATTTTCATCGATAAAAGCTGTGGACACAGACCTACTTATTATTATTATAAATATACGTTGAGGTATTTCATATTCGTCTCCTATTTCTCGATTCTTTATTTATTATCTTAAACTTTCCCGCTTCTTTATGGATAGATTTTATTTTTAGATAAGATAGAAAACTTTCATGGTAAGTCACCTTTTCTTTAATACTTCTGATTGTTATTGAATCACTCGCTCATAGATGGCACTGTGTTAAAAGCAAGGCAATTAAAAATAATATACATTATATGTGATTTTGTTGTTATACAAATGATAGTATAAGTAAAAATACAAGTAATATGTTTAAATAGTAGTAGTAATAATATACAAGTACTACTGAATGCTAAAATTTACACAAATCGTAGCCCAGCCTAAAATTGAAATTAATTGAGTAAGTGCCACCAACATTATGAACGAAAAATATCATTTAATTCCTGCACTTCGAAGAAGGAACATTTGGGAAGAATATTTCTTTCTTTGATATCATTGTTTTCCAAAAAAATTATGTTTTGAGTTTTTAGTTCACTAGTACTAATTAAGTCAATATGGATAAAAATTATGTCCATATAAAAGATATGAGACAGGGATTAAAAAACGTTACTGTAGTGTTTATCGTGTTGGAGGTCGGTCACCCCACCCTGACAAAAGAGAACCGGGAAGTTCGAACTTTCAAAGTGGCTGATCAAACTGCTTGTATAAATGCTAGTGTTTGGGATGAAGCTGGTCAATTATTAGTCCCTGGTGATATTGTTAGATTAACCAAAGGGTATGTATCTGTTTGGAGGAACTGTCTAACTCTATATACTTCTAAAGCTGGTGACTTACAAAAAGTTGGTGAGTTTTGTATGGTATTTAATGAACAACATAATATGAGTGAACCAAATCAAGTGTTACAACAATTACCCTCTGCTTGTGGTCCACCTAACAGCTTATCTTTAAACAATGGTACTAATAATGGTGCCGGAAGAGTAGGACCTCCACCACCAATTCCTGTCACAAGCACGGCTCCTATGCAACACAATAACATAGCTGGCCCTGCGAAATCTACTCCAAACAATTCTGGTCGCACATCAGGAAATGTAACATCTTCAGATAATCAAAAACGACAGAGGGGATCTAGAGGAGGACAACATAGAAATAGGCATAACCGAGCAACTTAGTACGCACTAGTGTTTACGAACTTGTATTACTTTTTGAAAATTGTGATAAGTTGAACTATATTTTATAAATTAGTATTTCAAATAAACTGTTTTATAATTAATTTTCTAAATTTCTTTTATCGTTCTTTTTCAAATTTATAGTATATATAGCAGAATCAAAAACTGTAATTAAAATAAATTAAAAAATTAAATGGAACATATTTTATAACGAGGCACAAAAAATAAACAGTACAAACTATACATATTTGGAAGTACGAGTAAGTAAAATGAAAAGTTCGGCTTTGGTTGACAAAATCTTTTGTTTCCAAGAGACGTTTTAATCATGTAAAAAATATATAAATAACAAAATACTAATAAGTATTAGTGAAAGAATGATTGTAAATAAGACATTCTCATTATGTAAATATAAAAATGTCCCCATCACTTTTTAAACATAAAAATATGTCGAAAAAGATAGGTAAGTACTTATATCTATTTACCTAGACAATTATTTTCTTGAGAAAATTAAGAGATAATTTTTAGTTCATTTGCACTCATTTTTTTTATATAGAAATTATCTCTAAAAGACGGCGCTTTATTCTAATATTATTTTATGACTCTTTTTAGTAGGTTATTTAAAGTATGGAAATATAATTTCTCTGATAATAACAATACCTACCTACTTATATTTAAATCTTACAAAATAAAACATAAAGAAAAGGAAAGTAATAATTTCTTTGTTAATGAACTACCTATTACAAAAGACCACCTGTTCTGATACCCATATGTGGATAAGAAAGGTGTTAATAATTAGCACAGCATAAATAAATATTTGATGTGTAGGTAATTACTCTACACAATAATTAATTAAAAGTCGGATAGCGTCAAGGGTCGAAAATCGTAAATGTACTTTCGCGCCAGCTTAGGGGGCGTATTCCAACCTTCGAGAGTAAACTGATCTACTCTGAACTATGAATTATTTACATACAAATTACCCGTTTAATCGATTGGCAAACAAACTAATCACATCATTGTACAGGGTGTTAAATTGAAATTTCACACCGACACAAATTATGTATTGCGTAAAGTTGTTTAAATAAAAATCTAAGCACGAGTGGAGGAAAAAGAGTGTTGTTGAAGATGTATAGTCCTTTACTACTACTACTACTACTTTATCATTGATTTTATAAGCTACGCTCAGATAAAGTCAAAGTATGGGTTGACGTTTGCTTAAATATTTTAACGTTAGTAGGCTGTGCACCCCCCCCCCCTGCCCGCTAACCTTTTCTGTTTCAGAGACAGCCAGGATCAAGAAACGAAGACAACGACACACACACACACACACACATACACACCCCCATACCCTCCTGCCCCTCCCCTCCCGCGCTAGCCTAAGGGCCACCTTAGCAAAGCGCATCCCAGGCTGCATAGCCGCACTACCCTACCCAACCATACCACACATAAACATGACACCACCCCCGGGGTTTACACAGACGAGCCGGCGAAGCAAGAAGAGCGCCAGAAGAAAGGGCCCTAGCCGGCGGGGCCCAGCCAGGACAAAAGGAGGTCCCACAAAGCGCCTACACCGGCCGCATTTGCGGTCGGGGTAGACGACGGATGGGGCCCACCTACGAAGGCTGTCTAGGCCTACACGAGATGAGGCAGGATAAAGAGGGATAATCCCCCTCGATCCCAAATCATTGAGGCCAATTTATAGCCATGGAATAATGGCGAGTAGGCTGTCAGGGTCCAGGTCTAACAAAGTACGCATTTATCATTATTTTTTGCTCCATATAATTCCTTTGTTACTCTTTTATAATAGACCAAGTTACAAATTGTAACTTTTGAGACTCATAGATCATGCTGATCTATCATCGGACGACATCTCTTCGCTGCCACCTGGTTGCGGACGACGTAACTACTTTAAAAGTAACGGTAATTTCAACAATTAAACGGTCCCTATTATTCTATATATCTAATGCCCTAACAATAAGTTGCAAAGTGTATCTAGATATCAAAAATATTTTTTTTAGATTAAGCATATTAAGACGATTTACGTATATTTTTCCTAGATTTACAGGATGCTCACTATTTTTATTAGTCGCAAATACATCCGTTTCATTTTTCTTACCATGCCCATATACCCTTAGAAGCTTCGAGTATATACTACTCGAGGTAGCCATTGCGAAAAGTGTGGCTGAGTGTGCAAGAGAGACAGATAGTATCTCAGTACATGCTGTCCCATTCTTCGCTTCAACGACGGGAGCCCTGCGGGGGCCAATGAGCGCGAGCATTCATTTCCAACCAATCACGTGCGTGCTAGAGTGAGACAGCATGTTCTGAGATATTGTCTGTCTCTCTCGCACAATAAGCCACACTTTTTGCAATGGCATGCTACCTCCAGTAATATAATATGCTCGAAGCTTAGAAGTGTTTTTTTACCCGTTGCACGTGAACGCACCTGTTAGCGTAAATTAAATATATCGTGCGTGAACGTATTCTGTGTTTATGGTTGCAAATTGTGTGCACGTCAAGAAACAAATGTCACTGTCATTGCCAAATTTTTGCAACATGTGAGTCCAAAAAGGATGCGGTTTTACAAATTTCATTATATTTTACTAACCATGAGCATTGCTACTGTAAAATATATACAATTTTGTATGAAAATAATGGATTTAAAATAGTCAGTGCTACAATATGTTCACTAAAAGTTATAAATCAAAGTATACAGCTGTTTTAAACCCTGATGAGTCTGAAAATCCAGATATAGAACCAATGAAACGAAAAATATTCACGTTAGGCTGCCTTTGGTCATCCTTATTTACTGGTGTTTTAATCGGAACATATTATATACCCTCGATAGGTTTAACTTTCTATCAAAGATGGTTATATCAGGTTAAACTTTTTTTGTGATATTTTATTCATATGCTAATATTAATGCTTTCAGAATTTTCGATTTCCATTGATAACTGTTTTGGTTCACATGATCGTAAAATATATTCTGGCTATGTTAATTCGAATTATCCTTGCAAAGAGGCAAGGCAAGGAACGGGTTCTTGTGGGATGGAAAGATTATGTACTAGCTGTTGCACCAACTGGAGTATTTAGCGGCATCGATATAAGTTTTTCTAACTGGGGTTTGGAACTTGTAAATGTGTCTTTGTAAGTAATATTCCAGGATATTTAAAATCTATTTAAATTGTATATAAAAGAGAACTATATATTAATTTCACATTCACATTTTGTGATATTCCATATAAAATACTGTTAAAATCCTTTTGTACATTTTTCTTAGTATATTTTTGAAATTTATAAATATCGTTTTATGTAAAAGTAATTAACACAAAAATGCAGTAAAATACTTAACAGATTTTCAATTAAGATTAGATAACTTTGGCATTTATGATCATTATTTATTACATTTATTTTTACTTTTATTACCCTATTGTATTTGTTTTAGTAACAAATATATTATTTTTGTGGTATGATGAAGTCGATTTTAATCACAGAGACAGCCCAAGTTTTTTTAAAACTGGGCAATATCAAGAATTATACAACAATTAAAATAAAAACAAATAAAGTTTCATAAATTTAGTTTACATTATGAACATATTTTATAGGTATTTTTAGAATTAATGAAATTACTATTACAATTTTTTTAGGTACACTATGACCAAGTCTACAACAATAGTATTTATACTGTTCTTTTCCATACTATTTAAATTGGAAAAAAAGGTATGTTTCTTGATGTTCTAATATCTTTATTTTTGCTTTGCATCCATTTTATGGATGTATATATTTAACACTGCAAGAATGACATAACTCCATGTAATAGAGGCAATACACTATTTGCCAGAAAATATGAATATTGACTATCATCGAATGTATATAAAGTAATACATAACAAGTAATGGTGAATGTTACTATAAAGTTTTTCAAAATCGTCACAATTCTGATTATATTTTATATTTATTACAATTATTTGTTCACCTTTTTGATTTGATTGATCCTATACGCCACATACAGTGCATCCCATGTTCTCATCTCAATTTTGGGGATGGAAAGTTGTGGTTTAACGAACAGTGTCCTCTTTTTTTTAGAGAAATCTGGTCGAAAAAGATTTTCGATGTGTTTCAGTTTTTCTTTTATAATCAAACAACCAAAACTTTGATATTTTCAACGATGGTACTGTAGCGACTACAACCTAACTTTTTCTGAAATATTGACACTCTTGCAGATATTTTTGCATAAAATCCAGTGGCATATTCAATATTTTTATAGCTCTTAACAGTTTTCGAGTCAGATCAGACATATTTAAAAATGTTATGAAAATCTTGTGCTCAGAAAAATTCTCGAAAAGTGTTAACATTTACAAAAACTGCACTTTTTTTGTCTTTGATAGTAATTGTGTGACATCGAAAATGGTATGTACAGCAGTAAAATCTTTATCATAAAAAAGTACAATATATTTTATTTCTTATCAGAATAAAAACTTAATTACAAGATTATTTCTACTCTGTTCAGTATCAGTTTCCTTTAAATAAAATATGAAAAATTGCATTACAGATAATAACCACATCCTGCTACTAATTAGAGAAAACCAGTAAATTAATAGTTAAAATGCTATGGTATTTTATTGTAGTTTGTTAAAAACTTCATCATCGTACACTATAAAATTAATTTTACATTTGAAAATATAAACAGGTTTTTTTTTCATTAACTAAATATTATTATTATGTAAATTATACTAGGTATGTCACTTTACATTCCCAATGGCTTTTCCTCAATATTACAATACGTACAAAGTGTATTTAAACGAAGGAAAACAAATAATGCTACCAAATAATCTTCAGGCATTTATATTTACATCCTGTAAAATATATAACTAGACCAGATATGCCTTAGTTCAAAATTACTTAATTTTTTAATATTGATTTTATTTCCACATGAAAACTTAAATATATAAAAATAAATTGGATTTTAGCCAAAATGTGTTTTTTAAATCAAAAAACTGAAAAATAGTGTTTAATTGGTATTCAGATTAATAGTATGATTTTGGAAATCAAACTTTGTTAAATATTTACGTAGGATAGTAATAAATTTTGGAAATTGTCAATGAAAAATGCAAATTGATATAGAACCTACATTTTCCCAACAATTATGCTGAATAAATTTTGGAATTTTTCAGTCGTGGAGCCTGTCTGGAATCGTGATGATGATAACACTGGGTTTGGTTCTATTTACATATAAGTCGACCCAATTTAATTTTCTCGGATTTATTTTGTTACTTCTGGCTTCCGCTTCGAGCGGATTACGGTGGACCTGTGTTCAACTTTTACTACAAAAATCTAAAATGGGAATGAGAAATCCAGTAGATATGATATATCATATGCAGCCATGGATGATTGCCTCCGTTTTACCATTCGCAATATGGATGGAGGGTAAACATTTAAATTATAATAAAGTTTAATAATTTACAAATGTGATTCTACGGAATCGAACTTCCGTCATAAATTTGCACCCCTATTTTCGTTGCAGTTTAGTACTTTTTAAAAAAATAATATTCAATTATTCAACTAAGGTTGAATTTTGATTAAACCTTGTAAAATCAATTCATGGGAAGTAAGATGGAGATATGAGTATATAATTATTAGGATTGTGCGGATGTGAGATTTTTAATATTTACAAATCGAATGCGAATGCAAATATTTCAGGTTGATATTACAAATGTGAAAGCGAAAATGAATAACTAAGAGAGCCTTCGTAAATAATTACAAGCCACGTGACTGCCAAGTTTAGGCAACCAACATTGCACTACTGGTATTGTCAACGAAAAATCACCAATATTATTGATTCGTTCACACATGAATAATGAAAATTACGTCTACGCTCAAAATAATGCGATCGTTGAAGGTTGATATTACCCAGTACTCAAAGCATTTTTTAAACATATATTCTGGTATGGACTTCAACTCCTTCAGTGATTTTTGTTTTATGGCTTCTATCGTTGAGTAAAGTCTCGTGAAAAATTACACAAATCACCATCCGGTGAAACAGAACGTTGGTTTTTAATGTAATTTAAATCTTATCGTATTGCCAACATGAAGGAAATAAAATTACTGTTCTACACAAAATTACTGATCACGTAGCTTACAACTATTAATGAGGGTCTCTATTAATGTATCTACACAAAACTAGAATTAACAGAAGGGAAATTATTTTTAAGAGGAAAAGTTTGTATAAACCTTTGTCGTAAATGACTTAATTTTGAACATAATTCCTGAAAATTAAAAAAATATATATTGCCTGTACAAATATTTCTTAGGTCGAACAGTGACGGAGATACTGAAGGACATAACCACTGCATATTTTTTAAATTTAATTAGTGGCTTTTGTTAAAATTAATTGAATAAATCAAGGAATAAATCAAGATACTCTAAGATCACTATTTTCACAAAAAAAATCTAAACATTTTTTGATAAATACGATTTTAAATATCTTAAGTTTAGTTTAAAAAAAAATTTTAAAACTCGCGAATGTGAATACGAACATTCGGACATCCCTAATAATTAGATAGATAATTAATTATTCGCTATGCGTAAAACAAAACTATTTTTTAGGACCCGATGCAATAAGGAATTGCCAGCTTTTTGGTTTTACAGATTTTTCATTATTCTTTAACTTAAGTTGTAAAATTTTATTGGGAGCTTTTATAGCATTCTTCATGGAATTCAGTGAAGTTATGTTAGTAACTTACACGTCTAGTTTAACTTTGGCAATAGCTGGAATATTTAAGGTGAGATATGCTCTTTTAAACATCGTATTTAATTTTTTTTTTGTTATATTCTACATAGTTAAAATAATTTTGAAAAATAATTTTTTTTAATTTGAAACTAGTCACAAAAATTAAAGGATTTGCCCTTTTTTTGATATTTAACATTTCTTTGATCAAGAAAAATATGGATTTTTGTGAAAAAAAAACGTTCAATTTAAAAAATGAATAAAGGCTGCAGAATTTATCATTTAATTCATTTTTAGCAAAAGTGACAATTTCAATCATTCGAATCACACCAAATGAAAAATCGAAGCAGTTTTAGCTTTGAGGTTAAAAAAAAACTGAAAATATCCCTAGCCTACATTCTGTCAAAAAAGTATCCAGAATTTGTCAATAAAATACAATATATTCAAAATCATCAAAATTTAATTTGTCCCCTTCAACATAGGCTCCCTTTGAAGCAATACACTTTTTCCAATGACAACCCAGTACTCAAAGCCCTTTTTAAACATATATTCTGGTGTGGACTTCAACTCCTTCAGCGATTTTTGTTTTATGGCTTCTATCGACTTGAACCATGTTTCACGAAGTGGTAAAAAAGTCAGCAGAGGCCATATCTGGTGAATATGGTGGCTGCTCGACGACATTCGTGGAGTTTTTGGTTAAAAATTCATTCACAATTATCGTTTTATGTGATGGTACATTATCCTGGTGCGAAATCTAAGAATTGTACTTCCATAAATTTGATCTTTTGTGGCAGATACTCTCTCTCAAACGCTTCAAATGCCCAGATAATATTCTTCGATCGTTTCTCCATCCAGAAGGAATTTTGTGTGGGCAACACCACGATAGTCAAAGAAAACAGTCAACATGATTGATTGATTTTTAATCCACTTTGAGTGGGGTTTTTTCGTTTTTAGCTCATTAGAAAAATGCCATTCCTAAGCTTGTTGCCTTGTTTGCATGTCACACTCATAAACCCATGTCTTGTCACCCGCTATAATGTATTGTATAAATATAGAGTTCAAGCATGTCTTCAGCAACATGTTTGCGATGCTCTTTTTAACGAAAATTCAGTTCTTTCCGAACCAGCCACGCTGCGATGCGTTTCGTACCCAAAGCATCAACTGAATTGGAACTTTCTAAAATTTGTTTAGTCTATTTACCAGTTCTCTCAAACTATAATGAAGGTTTGCAAGCACCATTTCCTTTATTTTATCGATGTTTTCTTCTGTTGAAGACGTTGAAGGATGATCAGAATGTGGCAAATCATTAACCACTTCTCGATCATGTTTTGAATGTTTTGTACCATTCGTATGCTTGAGTTTTCGATAAAATTGAATACGTGTACATCTTTCCCAACATTTTCAACGATTCTGTACAAGAAATTCCATTGGTATAATCTTTTCGAAGTCGGTTGAACATGTAAAAAAACGCCTAGCAATAAAATTTAAGGACTCATAGGCGTCCCTAAAAAAGTTTTCTGCTACAAGTAAAAAATTATAATAATTTGTATATAATGTGCAGAAAATTTCTATTATATGTTCATTTGGCCATTTTAATTATTTATGCCCTCAAACAATTTTATTATATTGATGGTAAATTTAGTTTTGTTCCATTTCAAAAGGTCTCCAAAATGCCACGTAATAATATTATTTCTACCTTCTGTAATTTAATATCAATAATTAATAGAAGGTGCCTATAGTTAATAAAAATTACCTGAATCACACCAAATTCCGCATTGCTGCACTACACTGCTGGGAAATTTGTCGTCAACTTGTCAACGGTTGAGATTTATTGCCCAGTAGCCAAATGCAACTGTATTCGTATTTCGTTTGACCGTGCTCGCATTCTTCAACTGGGCGTATATTTCTACCACATCCACGTTTAGTTCGACCAGACCTGTATATGGGTATGGCTAAATAAATATGGGAACAAGTACATACTGTCATTCTTGGTTCTTCAATTGATATCGGAAAGACTATAGCAAAAAATTTCGGCAAACTCTTTTTTCAAACTATCCTTACAGATCACTCTCGAACTTTGTGTTAGGGTAGAATACAGTGATACCAACTTTCCGTCAAGAAAGAAATTAAGTAAATCTAATTTAAGCAGAATTTGTAAATGACAAATGCAGGCTACTTTTTTGACAGAATGTATACTCATTTGAGCACCATTCCGTATTTTTACTTAAGAATGTTACATTTTCAGGAAGTGTTTCAACTAGTCTTAGCTGTAGAATGGAACGGGGACGTAATGTCTCCGCTCAACGTTATAGGCCTTTTTGTGTGTATCTGTGGCATATCGTGCCACGTTGTCCATAAAATTAAAACCCAACCGATAAGACTGCCTGGACGTTCGTACGATAATGATTCAGAACGGAAAGAGTTAGAAGAATACTTAATGGACGATGACTTACCTTACGATGTAAATAGTGATAGTGATGATGGGGAGAAGAGCGATACACAAGTTTTATTTGATATTTTAAATAGACACGAAAGATAATATACCACCGTCTATTGCTGACCGTTTTGTTACGGCACCATGAATATAGTTTTATTTAACGAATTCTATTTTTGTGCACTTTGAATAATGTCAGTGTGAATGCTGTTATTGAATGTCGCAAGTAAGTTTTTAAGTTTTTACATTCCAGTTTTAAAAGTGTACCTCTCGTACTTAACTGTAAATTGTAAGAAATTGATGTTTGCAGGAAATTTCTACTTTTATAAACTTAAAAAGTAGTGTTTTACTTAATATTGTGATGTTTTTCCTGATTCTGTTTATTTGTTGGTATCGATTGTTTTAAAGTATTTGTAAAGTAATAAATGTATATATATTTATAAACTTGTATTAATTTTATAGTTAATTTTTGACAACGGTGATATTTATTTGGTAAATTCAAAATTTTGGGTTTAAGGTGTTCGTCACTATTTTTTTTTTTAATAGATAACAAGAAAATTTCATTGTCTGTGTTTATCAAGACAAAAATTTAAAGAATATTCATTTTTAGTTCACCCATAGTGGAAACTTGTAATATTGTCGTGAATTTAGGTAGATCGTTTTCTCATTAGGCAACATAGCCCCACGTAGGGCGCCATGTGGATCTTGATAGATCAGTCATCTATCTTCTCGGAATAAAAAGTCAGGACTAATAAATTATCGTCCTTTAAACGTTCATCAAACCAACAACAAAATATCGTACTCATTGGTTGTGATCAGGAGGACTTAAGTCTTGCACAACAGAAACCTTATAGTGATGCATACGCAGTCACTTTAATGTCTCGTGAGGTATGTATAATTATTTTTCATAAATACACAAATTAATTAGTGTAAAGCTGTAAGATTTTATACAGGGTGTTATTTAAGTACACGGCCAAACTTCAAGGGGTGATTCTTTGAGTGATTCTCTGACGGAAAGATTATACAAACATAGGTCCGGTAGGGGACCGCCTAGCCGGGTGTGGATTTCGATCTGCCGAGTTAAACATCATGGACGCAGGCTGGAACTTGGATGGGTGACCTAAGGCAGGCTCGGGGACGTGGCTGCGGCAGCCTACCAGAGGCCTGGGTCGCTCAACACCTTCTGCATGCGTGTGGTCCCCAATAAAAATGGTAATGAGAGCAATAAATCTCTGTAACTCAATACCGTGCTATCATACATAAAAAATTGTACGTGACTTTGCCACCAAGCCACCCGTGTAGTAATAGGATGGTTTGAATAAAAGTACTCGAGTAATAAAGGAGGGTGTAGAAGAGGCCTAATAAAGGCCTCAGTGCCACGGTGGAAAAACAATTCCACCACCATCCGACATACAGACAAGACGAGACAAGATAGGTCCGGTATTGCGTTGTTTTCGAGATACAGGGTGTCAACTTTCTAAAAAATCGTTTTTTTTTTTTAAAAATCAATAATCCTTTTTGTTGAAATTTGGCGGTGTTATTTACGGTAGAAAGGGGCTAATTTAGCCCTAACTAGATTAAAATTAATAAGCCCAGTGGCATCCCCGGAGACATCTTAATCAATATCTTTGACAAAACAAATTCGCGCCACTTTAAAACTTTTATAATTTTTTTCTTCACATTACGCAACTAAAAATACAACTTTTTTGTCTCTTGAATTTTTTTCATATCTTGCTTCCTTTTTGGAGAAAAATAACTAAAAGTTACTTTATTGCATGTCCCTTCGCTGGGATAACATAATACAAAGTTAAAATGATCAAAAACCCGGACGTACCTGTTATTTTTGTCAATATCAATAGTCTATTCTAGTCTTAGAATTTTTTATAAAAATTAATGCTAGCTAAAAACAATTTTTGTCTTTTATTAATTACTAAATGTTTATTTTGGCATATTTTTCTATCTCCAAAACGGAAGCAAGATACGAAAAAAATTCAAGAGATAAAAAAATTGTATTTTTAGTTCTCAAAAAGTCAGAGGCACACATTTTTTTTTTAATATTAAGGTGCCCCCTCCCGGGATGACATTGGACTTTTAATCTAGGTAGGGCTAAATTAGCCTCTTTGTACCACAAATAACACTCAAATTTTAACAAAATAGGCTAAAGAAATAAGATTTTTATGAAAAAAAAAACGATTTTTTAAAAAAGTTAAACGCCATGAATCTTGAAAATGAAGCATTCTATGTTTATAAAAACTTAGTCTTAGAGAATCACCCCTTGAAATTTGGCCACATACTTAAATAACACCCTGTATATTAATAAAATACATTCCGAAGAAATAGTATTAAAAAATTTATCTGCGAAACAGGTTTCTTAGTACTTCGCACCATTCGTTGTCGAATACCTTCAACAACATTTTCTGTTAAAACAGTAGATCTGCCTGTCAACTTACCCTTGCAAATGCAATGTTTTCCCTATATCTTTTAGTAAGGATTAACTTGTGGTTTTTAAACACATTAAATACGATATTAGCATCAGGACCACAGCAAAAATGTTCTTGTTTCGGTGTAAATGCTATTTTTACACAAATCGACAAGAAATAAGAATGTAACAAATGAAACATAACCTTAAAATATTCGTTTAACTTACAAAACAAATTTCGACTTTTCGGAGTTCTGAAAATAACAACTTTTTTTAATTCGACATTGATTAATTTGTAGAAAAGCACAGAAACAGTAGCAAACACTGTTGAATTGTCCAAACAGGCATAAAAACAAAAAAACAAACGCCTCTGGATTGACATTTAATCTAATGTTATGCTAATGTTCTAGTCGGTGATTTTTCTTGGTGATTTCTGAAACACCAACTTAAGAAAATCAAATTTACTAAGCGCTAAAATAAATCTGGTCATGTGGTACCCAGGCATTTATGAGAACACGGTACTTCTTCCTGCAGTAACACCACTTTTAAGAATAAACTGCAGTAGTAAAAGTTTTTAATTAATGCAGTTTTCTATAGTGTCTACAGAGGAAGTTTTGAATGGTGCTACCAGTTTTGATGAATAAAGCGTTAAATTTTTCATAGAAGTGTACGCATTGAGATTCAGAATCTATTTAAATCAATTTGTTCTTAGTTGCAATTACAGTCATTCCTTTGAAACGGAATCTGAAACTTCACTTGAGCCGTATTTCGGTCATTTTGAAAGGTATCGAAATGGGACTTGGCTCCTCCAGACGAAACCGCAGCCTGATTTACTTCTCCACAGTTCATGATTTACATATAATCCACCAAAATAAGAATGTGTGATACAGCAGAAACTTTTCAGTTTCTGAAATTCAAAACTGAGGTGAATTTTGTATTTTTGCAGCACTTCGTTGGTGGCTGCTCTGCCAACATCATCGTCCACTGACGGTGGCGTCTATTGCGGCTTTGATATTTTTGGAAACATAGGTGAAAATATTAATTTCCGCGATGCATGTGCGAGGAAGGTAGTTTGGATCCCCTTCGATATGTTTCTATACTTTAGACGGGATTGGCTCTGCGTAGAGTGGTTTACGATAACTTCGTAGTACCCATCGGAAAGTTGAGTGAAATTTTGAAATAAGGTTGGAGGACTTGATTTTCAAGGATATTTTCACGTTTACCTCAAAATTATAAGTCTATGTTTCGTGTTTTTGTTACCCTTTTACGGATTCTTCGGTACGCGTAAATCGGTTAAGGATCGGGGAAATAAAATTAAACAAACGGCCAAATTTCAGTGTATATTAAATTTACATAAAGATGGTAAAATGTAGAATGCCTACTCTAAAACGATACCTTATACACAATGCAACAATTACAAATAAACGTACACTGATATGTTGAAGCAAAATGGAGTATTTTAAAAAACAGAAAAAAAAACAAATATTCAAAGTTTGAAATAAAAAATTCATATAAAAATACTGCTTATGTCAAGCACTAATATAACCAAGTAACGCGCTATGTACAAATATATAAGCAACCAAATGCAAATTCCTTTCTGTGTAAAGCTGAGGGACAATCAAGTTGTTGAGAACAGCAATTATATAAGAAAATATTGATTTGAAACATCGATCTAACATGTATCAGCTAGACACTGAAGAATACATACAGGGTCAGAAAGTACCGATGGTCCATCTGCCGTTACGTGAGAGTGATAAAGTGAGACATAGAAATACATGCGATAGAGAAGGATGGCTATAATGAAGGCGTCTCATAGTCACCGCCCGTTTCGCCCTTCCACAAATAAGATCCACTTCTTATTTATGGAAGGGCGAAATGGGCGGTGACTATTAGACGCCTTCATTATAGCCATCTTTCTCTATCGCACGGATTTCTATGACTTACTTTATCGCTCTCACGTAACGGCAGATAGACCATCGGTACTTTCTGACCCTGTATAGCTTTCTCTCCTATGTGTATCTCATATTGTGACACATAAGTAACCACATGAAATTATTTCAGTAAAGTGGGCATACCGGCATATTTGTTTGGAACTTTCTTTTGCAGCTTATTTTCTATGGTCATTTTTATTTTAGTCGGTAAACTTTCTATCTCCTTGTCATCGTATGTGAACATAAATTTGCAGTTGCTTATTTGGGATGTTTTATTCTCAATCGCTTCTAGAGCGTGATCTAAGCAATAAGTTACCGCATCTTGAGTGTCGAAAACCTAAAAAAAAATATTCGAAGTTACAGACTTACATTGACTTCCTTTTTCTTAGTCAAAGCTTTGATCTGCTCCTGTTCTTGCGCTAGACTCTGTGGGGGCGGATCCAGTATCCGAACCCCTAGGAACGCCGTGATGTTTATTTTGATTCTTATTGGGTGCTGCGGATGGTACTGCCTCTAAGACAATGGTGATCTTCCGAGACATCCTGTAGTGGCCTCTGTAACCAGTCACATACAATTCTTTCTTCACTGTTGGCATCTTCAGTGGATGTGACTAGTTTGAGAGGTCATTACAGAATTACGTAGTAGTCTGAACACCAATAACAAGGACGAAATAAACATCATGGCAAGTCCAGGGGTTCTAATAACAGTTCTACCCCCATAGATCCTAGCCCGCGAACAAGAGCAAATCAATGATTCACTAAGGCTAGAGAAGTACAATGTAAGTTTGTAATTGGACAACATAACCCCAAAAACCATCGTACTTTAAATGTCAACATGATGAAGATAACCTTAAAACCACTTCTGCTTTGACAGTTATAAATTTTTGTCTTTCAGTAAAAAATGAAGAATAACTAAATAACAAAGTAACAATCACAGATCAGATTTTAGGAAAAACAGAAAAAATATTTGTAAGAAGCTAGTGTTTGCGTTCACACACAATATGGGCCTGTTTGAACTCTCATTGGCAGCATGCACAATGGATCATAAAACCCAAATTGTGCAGGTTGCCATGACATATTTCATAAAAGAATTCCATAAGAGTAATGTGTTAGAAAGCGACTTGGTAGACTATCAATCGACCAATTTCCCCCAAATTTCTTTCTGACATGCTATTCAAATGCGACGACATGTCGATTGAAGACATTCAACGTACCGGGCGGCCTTGCACGTCTAGAACTGATGAAAACATGGAAAAAATCCGAGCGCTTATGTACAAGGACAGAAGAGTACTATTGATGTACCTGCAGAATTATCTGGTCTTATAAAATCATCATTGGAGATGAATCATGGTGTTATAGAAACGACCCTGAGACAAAACGACAGACATCACGGTGGAAGGCCACAAACTTCCTTCACCCGAAAAAATCAAATCAGCCGTGAACACAATGTTGACATGTTTTTTCGACGGTTGTGGCATTGTTCACTCAGATTATGTCCCTGAGTATCAAACAGTGAACCAAATCTTGTACCTGAGTGTCTTGAGGCGATTCGCGCGAGTGTTCGGTTGAAACAGCCCTATTTCTGGAGGAGTGGGTACTAGTTCTTCCACCATGACAATGTTCCAACTCACAGTCATCTCTGTACGTGATTTTTAGCAAGAAACTGCATGACACTGCTTCCTCACCCACCCTACTCACCTGACCTGACACCCTGTGAATTTTTTTGTTCCTTTGGATGAAAAGGGAGCTGAAAGAGAACGTTTTGCAGACATTTCCGCGGTGAAAAGAAAATCTAAGGCAGAGCTACAAGACATCGGAAAGGTTGAGGACAGAAGGTGGAAAAACTTTTGAATTCTGAATTTTTTAAAATGGTGTTCGGTCTGATTATTTTGGGTCCCCCACTCATATTATAAAGTACAAAACCACTTTAGAAATATGTAACAAGCATATCATAAGACCAATTCGAAGAAACAAACATAATAATTTTTTATATTGGTTGTTTTACTCACCATAGATACAAATAAGTTCGTCCTACAGACTTCGCACTCGTAGTCCCCTTCCTCTCCTTGCAGCTTCTTCTTCCTCCGGTTCCCCGCTTCAGGCAGGGGCATCCTTTCACTTTCCATTGTACCAAAGTTGCTTAACTTCAACCTCTTTTCCTTCTCGTTATCACAGAGTGCTTGTAGATGTGGAATTATTTGTCTTAATATTTCCGTATTACACCTCCCGTCCGAAGCTATATTTAAAATTAGTCTGTCCAGCGAGAACATCGACGGTTCCTTACTGTTTCTGAGCGAATCGAAAAGACCCCGGGCAGTTTTAAGCCAATACGGCGGAGCAAAATAGACGCTTTCCGACACAACGTATCCGGTGCTGATGCAGGATGTAAAAGCTTTTGGAAACACGACGATGAACTGTCCCGGGTCTTGTACTGTGCGGCATAATGATACGTTGTTTTCAACTAACAGACTCGGCGGTACCATTACAGTGTCAGATGGTAACCACAATTCTTTGTTCTTGCAATAGTTTGGAACTAGGTTCTTTAGAGCGGAGTGGAACATTTCACTGGTGGAATTTGGGATGGCGTACCAGATTTTGCTGCCTCCGGTATGTAAATACTCGATCCATGGAAGTCCGTGAGGATCACGGTACCAACAGCATGCGCTAAAAACCATTCCAACGTGAAGCGTTGGCACTGTGACACCTACAAATGTTCATATTTTTTTATTTAATTTTTATTAACATTATTGTTTTGTAGGAACATACAGGGTGTTTCAAAAAGGTGTTGCCAAACTTGAGGGGATTATAGAGGACATTGCGGAATAAAATTTTTGTATATAAACGCCTAGTCAATGACAGTCAATTGACAGCTGTCAACTGTCAATTTTGCAAATCTGGCATGAGAATTGAATTCAGCTCCCTCAAAAGCCCAAACTCTCAATGTGAAAAGAGAATATTTACTTTTCTATTCTTCGTTGACAGTGTATTGACAGCTGTCAACGGTCAATTTGTCCAATCTGACATGAGGGTTGAATCCAGTGACCTCAAAAACATTACCCTATATATTAGAATAATTAAAATATGCTTTTGACATCTGTAAATAGTATTGAAAATGAATAGTTTTGCAACGGGTCAGGGGAGCTTTGGCAGCTCCGTAGCTGCCAAAATGTTCATTTTGGCACTTTGTGCCCATGGAGACTTTTGTTCAGGATGACAAAATCTACAACATATCAAAAATTCAGACAATTTGACAGAAACCCAATTTCCATAAGATTATTGCGGGGTCCTTTAGTAAGATTATTCTGTCATCGTTGATCTTTCGTAAGTCCAAAAAATCAGAGCAATTTATTTGTTACTCGTAAGTGTAATTGGCTCCAGTGTTCTATGAAAACATGAACAAAAACGACTTTAAACGCGTTTTATTACTTGGAATGATGGGTTCTGTGATTATAAAACGAGGCAGAAGAAATAAAAAGCGAACAAAGTGGGTTAAACATGGTTATTGTGGAAAGAATACAATACGCCACTAATTCCTTATAACTCTCGTTTTTAATATTTTTATTTGTATATTCTTTTGAGGTTGTTTTCCATAAACACGGGTGATTACGATATAAATCGATCAGTCCACTAGTAAATTCTTTTGATGTCATATTTGAATTTGTCGTATGTTCTTAACTCAAGACAGAAATTAACCGATATTACATATCGCGCAACAGTACTAACACGCAGATGACGCTCTACAAAATATCGACCGATACTTCACAACAGATTTATCTGCTGTTTAATCGCTGTGTTAGTGTACGTGAAAAAATAATCGCTCCAAATTATTTGGCAGAAATTTATCCGCCAAAATTTTGGTATTTTACAAATTTTCTTGATGATAAATCGATAAATTGGCCAAATCGGTCAATAAAACTGTTCGTGTATATTCAGCTTATCGCTTTAGAGTCAACAATAGGAATCGAAATGATCAATACAGGCCTAGGGGTTCTGATAGGTGAGTCCACACCCATAGAGCCTAGACCGAGAACAGGGACAGGTCAAAGATTCCTAGTTAATTCTGATACTGGTCCCGACCGGGTAAATAGGTCATGACATGGCACAGGTAATTTTCAAGTCTTTTTTTTAACTTATACAGGGTGGAATAAGACACCACAAATTTAGGAAATGGTAGAACATCTAAAACAAAATTTTTTTTTCCCTTATAGACCATTGTCTCTTGGCTTTGGCGTCAATTTTTTTAAATCGAATTTTAGAAATATTTTTTCCAAAAAAACAATAGTGTATTGAAATTTGGTCCAGGAAAGTTTTCAAATGTACTAAATACATTGAATATTTGTAATAATTACCAAAAAAACAAAACACACACCTTTTATACAACAATGATGGAGGATTACTACTTACCCATAATCGGTCCCAAACATCTCAATACAGAACCGTTATTGTTGGTTAAAACTTTAAGATTCCACGGGTGCCTGGCAAATGGACTATTTTTAGAAACGGCAAAACCGTATCCCCAGCTTCCCGAGTCTATAGATCCCGAGTGGACGCAAATGTGGTTTTGTCGCAAAGTGACGTGCTTCCAATATTCCTGTTCCACCTACAAAAAAAAAACCTAAAGTAATATTAAGTGCCCCAACTAGCCAGACAAACTCTGTCAATGTAAGCATAAAAATGCTATTTTTCTTAATTGAAAAGTTTTATAAATTGTAGACGGGATAGGCAACAGTCGACTATATCGGCCTTTGAAGATGAGCCAAATCCAACAAAAGTCGTTCGTGCACGAAGAACTTTTAAGCAAATGGTCGAATGTTTTTTTCAGAAAAACCCATTAATGCAACGTCGGACGGTCAATTCTAAATGGTACACAATCATTCTTTTGCCAGAAGTTTTTGGAAAAATAAGGGAAATCAACCACCGAACATGCATCAACTTCACCAGGTTAATGTGAGCTCTCACAAATCGGCTCAAATAAGAGACTTTTTTGAGAACTGAAAAATTCGAATTGATGAGTCATTCGTAATACAGCCCTGATTTGGCACCCATTGACATTTTTTTATTCCCGCATATCAAAAATAAATAACGAGAACGTGTTTCGACGCCCAAAGAAGCTCTTGATATGTTCAAAATGCATGTTTCGGAGGTACCTCAATCAGAATGGAAAAAGTGCTTCGAAAATTGATTCAAGCGCATCCAAAAGTGTATTGTGAAATGGAGAATATTTTGGGAAAGAATAAGGCCATAAACAACGATTAATTAATTTTTTTTCGTTCTCTATTTCCGAAATAGAAGAGGTAACTCTCTTATGATCTTGGACTAATTGCACTAGTCGACATCATTCATGTGGATTCAGTACGGATAGTCATTTCGTGAAGATTTTGGCTCGTTGGAATCGATTCTGGCTTCAGAAATGCTCCATCACCTAAAGTTTTTGAGGTATCCTAACCTAAAAGTGCAAAAAACGCCATTTTTACACATATTTGAGGTTATATAATATCTTTGGGTATTTCTTTTTTATAAAACTAAGAATAGTATCTTGAAGTACAATCCTTTCCCTTCCAAGCGAATTTTGAAATACAAATATCTTTTTTTTTTTTTCACCGAGATATGACTATTTGAAGTTACCGTCTCACCAAATTATGCAATCAGATGCAACGTCCATGACAATGGCTAGACAGTTTTAGTAACCTGCGACGCTATAACCACCGACCCTTAAACACCAATTTCCTTAACCCTCCAACCTTATAACCTACGACGAGATAACCCCCGACCCTTACACACCGATTTCCTGAACCCTCGAGCCCTGTAACCTGCGACGTTATAACCTCCGACTCTTACACACCAATTTCCTTAATCCTCGAGCCCTGTAACCTTCGATGCTGTAACCCTCGACCCTTCAACTCCAATTTCCTTAACCCTCGAGCCCTGCTACCTGCGACGTGTATAAGGGTCTGGGGTTATATCGTCGTAGGTTACAAGGCTCGCGGGTTAAGGAAATTGGGGTTTAAGGGTCGGCAGTTATAGTGTCGCAGGTTACTAAACTGTCTAGCCATTACCATGGACGTTGCATCCGAGTGCATAATTTGGTGAGACGATAATTTCAAATAATCATATCTCCATGAAAAAATAAGATATTTGGACGATTCAAAATTCGCTTGGAAACGGGAAGGATTGTACTTTAAGATGCTATTCTTAGTTTTGTAAAAAAAATTACCTAACGATATTACATCGAGGGTGTCATATCAGAAGGGCGTACAGACCAAATCTGAAATTTTACAGGAAATGAAAAAAATGTGTTAGAAATCAAGATTTAGAATGAATTTGTTGATTTTGCCAATATAAGACCAATACATTATAGTTCATTGGGGAGATATAACATTTGGTAAAATGCCAACATGTAATTGATTTCCGGCTCATGCGCCCTTCTGATATTAGGATGTGCGAGGAACGTGTATTAAATTATAAGTCGTTCTCGTACTGTAGAGACGTCTCGTCATCAAATTCTTCATCATCCGAATTTTGGAAACTATTTATTACTGGCAAAGCAATATAGGTATAAATATTTATATTCTGGAGGAATGACTGCATCTTTGTCTTGGCACATAGACAACAAATTGTTATACTTTAATTTATTTATAGGAAGTTTTTCAGAATATAGCGATGTTGTAACATTGACCGGGTATTTAGGATACTTACAAAATATCAAAAAAACGCAATTTTTCACAAGTTTAACCAAATTTAAGATCATGTGAAATTTACCAAATCAGCTGAGGGCGTATAAGCCAATACTGTCTAGCAGGCGTAAAAGAAATACAGTATTTGAAGGGCGTTTGAGCATACGCCTTTCTGATATTATAGATTCACAAAATTGGTTTAGAATGCGTTAGAATAGAGTGTTGATGTTTATGAATATATAAGCCCTTGTGATATATTAAGCGAATGAGGTCATACGCCCTAAAAACCCAAAACCGACTATAGTGGCTCTTACGCCCTTCTGATATGACGCCCTCGATATAACCTCAAATATGTGTATAAATCGCGTTTTTTGCACTTTTAGGTTAGGATATCTCAAAAACCTTAGGCGATCCAGCATTTCTGAGGCCAGATTCGGTTTCAGCGAGCCAATATCTTCGTGGAAAGACTATTTGTACTGAATCCACACAAATCATGTCGACCAGTGTTATTTATAAAAGTGCTTCTGTGATAAATGTAGGTTAGTTTCAAAAATAGAACACGCACTCCTCTGCTTAAGGATAAATCACTCACAATCAAAGATCATTCAACTCTCAAGTATTTTCGGATACGCTACAAACAGAGATGTAATTATTGAAAAAATCACGAAATACTTTTAAAATTAACAAACAATCACACACTGACATTTAAATTAATTGAAAAATAATAATAATTAATAAAAGTTATACTTACGTCTTGAGCCGAGGGTTCTGGCGTTTTGAAGTACATACTCATGGTATTCCTAGCGATCCTATAAAATGCATTTAAAGCCATATTTCGACCTTTCGTAATGCATTCTTCGACTTCATTGTCATCAGCATCCGAGTCACCGTCGGTGGCGGCTTCTTCGCCGATCAATTTCTGTTGCACTTTCAACAGAGTCTTAGATTCTCTTTTGGCCCATTCCGTTTCAACTTCATCAAATAGTTTTTCTCTCTCCGCTGCAACACATATATTAAATACCTCGTTTGTTTCTTACAAAAACATGTATATTTACCTGGAGACAAAGTATCATAGGGCAGAAGATATTTACAGTAAATATCATCTAGTTTCGTTACTCGATCTTGTGCCGATTTCGGTATTTTCATTAGTTCCGAAACACGTGGCCACTTCTTCTTTTCTATCACCTCTTTAAGCCCGCCCAAGGTTTGTACGGTTTGATAAAGCCGTGGAAGATCGATTTCCATCCCACCGATCTATAAAAAAAGGTACACGATAATACGAATTCTGCGTTTAAATCTGTAACTTACCCATGGCGGGTGCGTTAAACTGATATTCTGAGTTTCCAAATACTTCTTAATCGCCATGAGTTCCTTGAAATTTGGCCCCCAACGGTACAGCATCTTGTGAACGTACTGATTGTAAGCGGTGAATCTCATATCGTCCAGTACCTTACATTCAGGTTTAAACGTACTCGGAGGTACTATGCGACATATCCCAAACTGCTCGGCTTTATGTCTGATCCTCTCGATATATTCCAACGGGTCTTGAAACTCTTGATCGGTCGGATGAAAAACTGGGGCCTCCACCAATTTGGCCGCGTCAGTTTTCTTAGGAAAATCCGATACGTAGATGGGATTCATGAACTCTGGAGGTCTGATTTTTGGTTTCTGCGTTTGACGTTTGTACAGTTTCGCGCTGGATGAAGAACTGGCGCTCGGTGAACTCGGTATTTTATATTTAAAATCGTCCAATTCTGAAATTTTATCCGTACTTTTACCCGGCTTAACGAGAGATTTGTTTTCATTTTTTAATTTGTTGGAAAAGTTACTACCCGATTGCAGTTTGGAGGAATTGTGTTTGGTTGGCTTCTGTGGGATATAAAAATGGTGAGAGCTCTCATCGGTGTCAATATTTGCATCAGATTCTTCTTTGTTGTATTTTAATACGTCTTGTTTTAGAGACGGTTTTCGAAATGGACCTTAAATGAAACGCAGCAAATACTAAATAGTATCACCTATACTTTATTTTAATTTACAGGGTGTCCCACTAAAAAAGCACACAAACTATTTCAGGTAAAAGAAAATGAAAAACATTGGATGTCGACTGTAAAATAAAAAGAAAATTTAGTAGTTAGAGCAACTTTTTCAAAATGTGCTGTTTTAGCACAATGTAAAGCAGTGGTGACATTAGACTAATTTTTAAGGGAACGAATGAAATTTGCAAAATAAAAAATTAAAATACGGGTTGCTGACACCAAGATCTCGAAAAGACACGACTGGTTTTTACGTCCAGGCTAAGGAAGGTCTAACCTCACATTTCTCTCGTTTGTCAAGTGCACATCGCTCCAGATATCTAGATCCAACAGATCGGCAAAAATGGACAGATTTAGTGAATTTTCCAGTGACTCCAATAATAGTGATATTGACCCAGATTATGCGGTGAAAGAAGAGAGTGGCAACAAAAGAAGCAAAAAGTATTTTAATAAATCATTAAATAACGCCAGTTCTGTTACTGACCAACATGGTTTAAATGACGATAGCAAACAAAGTAATTTTATCAGTTTTAAAAAACTATTATAAGAAATAATGATTACATAAAAACATGGTTGCAGATAGAAAAATTAACAAAGCTAGTGGATCAGGTTTAAATCGACGAGCTATTCCAAAGCAAGTAACTGCAAACAAATCAAACAATAACTCAAGCAGCACAAGTGAGGAAAGTAAGTAATCTAGTATAGTTTACTATCTTTGCACTACATTTATATTCCTTTTAATGCAGATGAAACTGCAGAAAAGCACTTAGAAAAAAAGAGTAAAAAACGCAAGCGCACTCCTCAAGCTTGGAAAAAAACTGTAAGAAAGTTGGAAAGAAATAGTGGAAAAGGATACGTAGTGTGGTAAAACCATTGAAGCAAAGAAACAAGGGTCCAAATATGAGTGTCGTAACCGGTGTTTTGAAAAAGTAACGTAAATGGAGAAAGATGCAGTATTTACAGAATTTTATGCAATGGGAGATAAGAATATTCAGGATAGTTACTTATGGTCGCTCATAGATGTAAAAAAGTCTCCAGAAGGAGAAAAACTAGCGTGCGTGAAACAAAAAAGTTTTCTTATGGCTTTAGTATCACAGCTGCTTCAAAAACTGAAAAAACTGAAATCCTAAAGTTACGTATGATTAGTATTATAGGCATTTCACAGAACAATTTAATGTCATTCGCCTATCCGAGATCGGATACTTGTGTTACTTTTCACCTCCGCAAAGCCCGAGCGACCTACGATTTGAAAGAAAACGAAACTGTGGAGACTATTTGCATTGATTACCAGCAAAATTTGCCTGTTCCTGTTTTGACTATGGGGGAAATATTTTATGCTAGGCAGATCTGGGTTTAAAATCAGCTTTTTTACTCTTGCTCCAATAATAAATCAGTTAGTTATATGTTCGACGAAAAGGTTGCGAAGAAAGGCTCTATAGAAATTATATCATTTTTGTGGCATTTCATAAAAAAATATATTAGAAGTTCAGTTACTGTTTTGCATCTTTACTGACAACTGCGGGGGTAGAATAAAAAAAACTGTTATGATTCATTTTCTTTCAACTTTGGTCAGCAACGGAAGATTTTCTAAAATAGTACATCATTTACCAAAGCCAGGTCACCGCTTCCTGCCATGTGACCGAGATTTTGCACAAATTGAAAAAAAGAAGACTGCGATAAAAAGTTCACTGTGGAACGCGTAACACAGGACAAGGTGTTTGATTTTAAAACATATATCAAGCCTTTTTTTAAAAAATCCTCCGTGGTTAAAAAACACGCTTTTACGTTATCGAAATATAGATCGTTTATACATGATTCTGCATCCCCTGAAAAAATTTCCGTATCTGACACATAATCCTGCTCTTACAATCGCATATCCTTTAAATAAAAGTTCAGGTACCATTATTGACCTAAACGGAACTCCTCTGGCTTATAACCAAAAGCTACCACTGAAATCAACAAAATTACGATAGCATTATGCCTTTGGTGAAAAAATATGTTCCCCTTATTTGTCAAACATTTTATGATACAATCAAACGGGCAGATCCTGGGCGCGAAAAAAATGATGATTCCGATTAGAGTTTTTAGACTGTCCCGTTTTATTTTATTTTTGACTTTCTCATTTCTCTGCGTTATTACAGTGATACTATAGTATAGTGTATTACGTACTTCGTTCTTATGTTACTTCTGTTATGCCCAATAAAGATTATTTTTTGAAAAACAGCATTTCTACTCTTCAGAAAAATTTTCCTATTCCTACCCAAAGATAACATTTATACATATATTGCTAGATAAAATGAGTTTTTGGTTATAGTACAATTGCTAAAGAACAAATTTCACCTTACTTCATCTATGAGTAAATGACAAGTTTATTTTTCTTTCAAAAAAATTATGAAATCTTTTTTGTTCATCTTCAACTTTGAAGTTTGTGCATTTCCTTGTGGGATACCCTGTATAAGTTATTCATATTTTGAACCTTGTAACTCACCGATTTTTAAGGAATCATCATGTTTAGACGATTCGTCTTCAGATCTTGACGTTGCTGTACTGGAAGGCCTCCTAGAAGGTCGTCTAAATGGCGTACTAATAACATCCTCATTTTCCTCACCAAAAGCATAAACACTACTCTCATTCTCAGGCGAAAAAGCATTTACGTTGGGTATGGTGTCCCTTTTGCTTTTACGAAATATTAATTTCCTATCTATCGCTTGTGGTTTGATTTGAGCGATCAACGTCGATTCGACCTTTACAGATTTTAATGGAACATCAATGACATCCTCCATTATTTTTTCGCTACTTTCCTTTTTTAATTCCTGGACCTCCAGCAATGAGGTTTTTAATTTCTGCGTGTCTATGTGGTCGCCCCCGTCTAATGTTGTTTCAGTGGGAATCCTTTCTCCAAATTTTAGCATCTCATCGTTTTCTTTTTTAATGCTACTTCCGGCTAAAGCAGAGTCTTTAAGCCATTTTTCTATCTGTTCATTGGACATATTAACTTTTTCTTTGCCATATCTACGTCCAATGTCTTTACTTAATAAATCCAAAAATGGAGGGGTATGCGAACAATGTGGTTCGATAGATGTTACGGGATTGATAATTTTGTCTTCAATTTTTTCATCAAAACCATGAAATATATCATCTTCGTCTGATGAAGACAGCATAGGGAGGTAGTTTTGAGGTCTTTTTGCACACTCTCTTTTAGGTTTCACATTTTCTTGTTCGATTTCAAGGCTGGCTGGCTGATTCGTTTTACTACTGCTTCTGTACTTTGAATTGGACTTTGGAAGTTCTTTTACTTTTAAATCTTGCAAAGATTTTTCCCTTAGTTTTTCATCAGGGATAGAAGAATTTTGGCTACTCTCTACACTTCTATTTGTTAATTTTGAAAGAGGTTCTTCATCAGAGTCACTGAATGCTGTTTCAGTTTTTTTCATTGACTTAGTCTTTGAAAACTTCTTGTTTTTTGCTCTGTTCATTAAAGTTTGTAAATTTATATCAGAAGTGGTCGATTGGTCAGAATCAGATGAGCTACATTCTTTTTTGTTTTTAGGGAAGACTTTTGAGGGTATAGTCATTAATTTAGTACTAATATTTATTATTTCACCACCGTCCTCGGTCTTCAACACTTTAATTGTTTTACTTCGTGTTAGTTTTTTCACTCTTGGAATTTTAATGTCAATATGAAAAGACTCGTCTGAATCATCACTCTCTTTTTTATTACCTTGGCAGGAATTCCTTGTTTGCCTCTTAGAGGTAGGTTTTTCTGTTGCAATATTTTCAATGGCACTATCCATTTCGTTGTTCAAATCTGGTGACTTTTTTGGAATTATTGACGTTTTATTGAGTTTTACTTTTTTAACCTCGTCTGTTGGATTTACTTCTAAGAGCAAGTTAATTTCATTTCCAGTTTTTTTCTTTGCACAGTTGGACTTTTTTACTTCTGAAAAAATTGTTAGTTGTTTAGTTGTTGATGTTAATTTTGCATCTTCCACTTGAACTGACACATCCTTTATTTCAATTTCAATTTCATTTTCATTGACTTTTGACCTAATTTTGATGTCATCTTTTGTGTATTTAGCTTGTGCCTTTAATTCATTTTCTCTCTGTTCAGTTCTTTTTACATTAGGTAATTCTGGAAAGCTGTCTATTGATATATTGTCGTCATCGATTTTGCTGTCATTGACAAGTTTGTGACTTAAAATTTCCATATAAATTGCTGCAGCCTCCTTTGTTTTCCTTGAAGGCCTTTGCGTCTTTGGCAATACACATGATACATCTTCAAGTTTGTCATTGTTTTTCTTCACGTTTTCTTCCTTAAGAACATCTTCATCTTTTTTTGAAGCATCTTTTTTGCATTTAGCTGTACAACTTTTGGTAGTACCTGTTTTAATATTGTTATCTCGAATGTCAATTTTATTATCTTTCTTTGAAATTTCATTTACTTTAGATAGCTCTCTTTTTACAACTACTTCCTTTTTGGTACTAGTTTCAGGCATCTCTTTTTTAATGCACGGCAGTTTTTTTGAATTTCCTTGGGCAGATTTATCAATTGCTTTACAATTCTTTTTTGACTTCTCTAAATTTCCAGTTTTCTCTTTCTCACCAATGTCAGTATCACTTTTTAATATCTTGTCCACTGGGGAATTAATATTAACTTTTTTGTTTTCCAAAGAAATATTTCTGGAGCTTCTCTTGGATTTTTCTAAGGTATTACACACTTCTTTAATATTAGTATCAATTTCTTTTTTGACAATTGGTTTGTCTGATACTGAACTGGGAGACTGTTTTTTGTTTTCAACAAATTTACTTTTGTTTATCCTTTTACATTTTTCCGAAGCTAGACTTTCATTTTTAACATCTCCATCAATACCCTTCTGGTCTGAATCTTCTGATGGTGATTCAAGTAGAGGTTTTTTGTTTTCAATAGCGATATTTTTGAGATTTCTTTTAGGTTTTTCTAACCCAATTCCATCATTTTTAATGCCTTCAACTAAACTTTTCTTATTTTTGTCAGATTGTACATTAATGCATGGTTTTTTATTTTCAGGGCTAACACTTTTATTTTTTTGAGATTTCTCTGATATAACATTTGTTTCACTTTTAATATTTTCATCATCTTTCCTTATTCTTTTACCTTGACAGAAATTGCTGGAAGGTTCTTTATGATCCAAAATATTCTTAGTCTTTTTAACATTTTCAGACATTTTAACCATTTCTTTTTTATTTTTCTCTACACATATTTTTAAATCTTTTTTCATTTCTGGGGGTTTTCCAACAGGTACTTCAACAATTTTTATTTCTTTTTTAACATCAGTTGATTTTGTAATTTCTCTATTAATGCTTTTAGAAATAGTTTCCTTTTTTTCAATTAGCTTGGTATTAATCTTCTTCACATCAGTGGTTTTGTTAACCTCTTTCTTAATATCAGTTGACTTGATCACTTCGGTTTTTATATCAGTAGTTTTGTCTTGTTCTACAATTCTGGCATCCTTCTTAAAATCAGTAGATTTTTTAATATCTATGAATTTTTTAATGTCGCTAGATTTGCATGTTTCCTTTTTTTGATCCGAAATTTTAGGAGTGTCCTTTTTTATATTCTGTAATTTGGTATCTTTCTTAGTGATTGTTAATGGTTTCTTTATTTCTAAAACCTCATTCCTCTCCCCAATTAATTTTGATTTATTTGTTAAATAACTCTGCACTCTTTGTTGAGCTTTTAATTTTTGTTTTGCTTTAAGAGATTTACTTTTCCTTTGCGACAGGATAGTTTTTTTCACAGTAGTCGACCTTAAAGACCTTGGTTTTACAATTGTAGTAGGCGCTGATATCAAAATTCTTTTTTTAATTTGTTTTATTCGTACATGTATCTTCTTATTTGTTGGGCCAGATCTGGTAATACGTGGGCTGTAATAAAAATGTATATTTTCTTAACACAGTTTCATTTTTTTAATTGTAATATACATTTTTCAATAGTTTGTCTTATATGGAATGAAAACTTGATTCAATTATAAAATTCCCTGGGCAATAAATAATTGTTTATACAGGGTGTCCCGAAATTCATGCAACAAAATTTGTACATAGATTCTTAAGACAAATTTAGGGGAGCCGTATTTTTTCTTTTTGCCAACTGTCCCCCTCTTTCGGAGTTACAGCCCCCAGAAATCTGCCAATAAGAAGTCTTTTTTATATCTCAAAACCGTATTGTACGAAAACCACTAAATTTGGTACACAGGGGTTTTATGACATGTGGAATCTCACAGTGCTATGCTTTTTGGCGACAAACCCCCTTAAGACACATTTTCGTTCCCTTATCTTTGGAATCAGAAAAATTTGGTCGCAAATTTGATTTTTTTTTAGTTAGCTAGAAAGCCATTGAATTTAGAAACTTTTCTGTCTCATGATATTTGTTTCGTAAAACGCAATGTTTTTGAGAAAAATGGCGAATCACGATATGCATTCGATCACATTTTGGCATTTTTCTCGAAAACATTGCCTTTTAAGAAAAAAGTATAAAGTGACAAAAAGTTTCTAAATTTAATGGCTTTCTAGTGGACTGATAATTTTTAAGAAATTTAAATATGCGACCAAATTTTTTTGGCTCCAAAGACAAGGCGGCCCACAAAAAATTATCTTAAGGGGGTTCCTTGCCAAAAAACGTTGCACCATCAGATTCTACATGTCATAAAACCCCTGTGTATCAAATTTAGTGATTCTCATACAACAGAGTTCCGAGATATAAAAAAAGATTATTCTTAGGGCGGACTTCAGGGGGCTGTAACTTTGAAAGAGGGGGCCACTTGGCAAAAATAAAAAATACGGGTCCCCTAAATTTGTCCTAAGAATCTGTGACCAAATTTTGTTGCATGAATTTCGGGACACCCTGTAGAGTAAAATGTTGAAAAATTTAAAAAAAATTTTAAATGGTTATAAAAGTGTAAAAATATGTATTTTTAGTATTGATCATTGTTTATTATGACAACAATTATCTGTAAAATTGTGTACCCTTTCTAAACCTTAATTTAAACCCAGGGTATGTGATAAACTTTTTGAAGTTTTCTTAATTAAACAATTCTGTCAATGGAAAACCACATGATCGATCATTGCAAAATTTTTAGAGTAGAATTGACATATGTATTACTATTTGTTCACAAAGTTCATCAATATTTATAAATATTTACTTATTTTAATAATTTACATACACGTGATTTTCTACTATTTTTCGCCGATTGTTAATGCAAAATTCAACTTTTTTGATTTGCAGTTCTAACTTTATAGAAAATCGTCAAAAACAAAAAAGAATGAATGACTTCTTTTTGATTTAGATTATTTTCAATGTTACAAGGAAAAATATGTCAAAAAACGGGTCATTTTTCTTTCTTTTTGTATGTTTGTTGTTTCCCTGAATTTGGCAATGGTTTTTTGGAATAGGCAAACTCGGATTCTTATTCTACATAATATTTGGGATTTTTCTGTACAACAAAATAGTTGATTTCAAACACAAACACTACCTGGACTACTAGAGTTCATTGATTACTGGCAACTTTTCAAACAAGTAACGTGATCTAACTACTAAAATTACTAAAGTAGTGATAAGAGTGTACCACATTTTTTATTGTAGAAAAACTAACTCAGGATTTCGTCGACAGCAGTCAGGTCAGAAATCTGTGGTGATTTAATTTGTTCTTTTTATACGGTGCTTTGTGTCTCCCTACAATATGCCTGTTTAAAAAGTAATATTTGAAAGGTTTATATTTTATACATCAAAAAATTGAATTGATAAATGTCGTTTTTTTAAAAAGTTTTGAATATCGGATAGTGAATGTGCCGCTTTCTTGTTTACCATTACTTTTTCATCTGGTATTGCACAGAATCGATATTTTTTAAGTATTGTTGATCTCTATTTCGACACCATGTTATATAGGGTTGCCCAAAATAAAAAAGGCCAGAAATAATTAATAAACACATAGCTGCCTTGGATGAAAATAAAAGAATGACAATAAAACTTGGAATTTGGTTTTCCTTGGTCAATCGGTATGCATATAAGCTTATTTTAACTTAAAACAGAAGTAGCTAAGAATACCTTAAATGGGCTTTTTGTTTCTTCTTCTGCTCTATTTTTCTTGTTGGTAGAAATTTTGATAAAATATTTTATGAAATATTACTTCATTTATTGTAAAAAATTATAAAAAACCATTTTATTAATTAGATACAATACTGGCCTAAGTTTATAGCCTTTAACATGTTTAGTATTTAAGTTGAATTATTAATTTATTTTTATTTTGTTTCTTCTTTGACTTAGTAATTTGGATGTCTATAGAATGGGAACAACATCCATAGTTCGCTGGTTCAAATCCGGTTCGAAGGACCAAAACACGTTTGGCAAAAAAACTAAAGTAGAAAATGAATGTTAAATTCAGAAGGTATTACGCTAGTGACTACATTCAGTACGTTAATTTTTCTGTAGTGTTGTGTTAAGGAAGTTAAAAATACGCTTCTTTTGATCATTGTTGTGACAAATTTGGGGAAGAATCGGCCAGCACGACTATGAGAATCACCTTCAGGTGAGTTTTATGAAACTCGATTTTAACATTCACTTTCCGCTTTAGTTTATTTTTATTTGGGAATAGATATTACTCGATTTAAATGATAAATCCGAAACACAATGTAATTAAGTGGTAACATGCAACAATTGTGCCATTTTTAGAGTAAATATAACATTTTATAAAACGTAAAAATTCCAGCACATTTCATTAAAATATCTTAAAAAATCACGAAGTTATTTTGGGGAAAAACCAGAAAATATTTCTCCGAAGGCTCATAACTTTTTTAGGAATAAAAATTATGATAAACAAATCGGACTATTTTCATTCAAGGAAGATATTCTTGATGTATTGCCATTTTATTTTGGAACAACCTATAGTGTTATAGAGGGATTGGCGCAACATTGAAATATCTGAATTTTTACCACCAAAGTCGCAAAATAAAACAACTAAAATTAATATTTACTTAATAAAAAAATTGATTTACCTTGTTTCCACTACAGGAACTGTCTTTTTTATGACCTTAGTAGCTAGTGGTTTCGGTTTAGATTCCTTAACTGGACTCGCTAAAGGTTCCTCGTCTTCAGAGTCACTTTCTTCCTCATCCTTATCCTTTGTTTCCATTTTTGGTACTAAAGGTTTCTTAATAATCTTTTTATTTGTTACAACACGCTTCCTAAATGGTAATTCCTTCTGTACAAATCTCCCTCTGAAACTCCTCAAACACATTTTTGGTTTAATTTTAGGTCTCAATGTGGTCTTTAATGTTTGAGTAGTTACTTTCACATGTTTTGTAGCAACCACTTTAGTTTTCTGTAGAGTGTTGGTTTTCTTCGTAACAGTTTCTGTTTTCGATACAGTATTTGTCCGCACCAACGTCTTATTTGTTACTTTTTCCGATAATTTGCTTATGGTTAGAGCACGAATCTTGGCCATTTTTTGTTCTTGATATTTTCTACGTAAGGCTTGCAAAGCCAAAGCATGTCTTCTTTTTCTATCCATTTGTCGACTGATTACAATAGGATCAGCTCTTTTACGAACTCCAAATGCAATAAATGGTTTCTCTGAGGAAGTTCCACACTTGGCGATGTCAATAGGCCCATTTTTGGGTGACTCCCCCTTAATTTCATGTACCTGACCATTTGTATCCACAATAGAGGCTGTATTAAAAAAATTTAAAGTAGGAGGAAGAATAGGAGTACCACGAAAACATAAAAAGGTTAGAAAATCTTCCGTATTTGGTCTTTTAATAGGCAACAACTCTACTGGTTCTGGTAAAACATCTATCTTAGGTATTTCTGATTCGAGTTCTTTTATTGGAGTTATAACAGGACTATTTACATTAGATCCTTGGGCAAACTTACGTTGTGCATGTACCTTCGTTCTACAACAAACAGAAATAGTCAACTCAGTAACATACTGTTAAACTAAGTGACAATATAATTCAAATAAGAAAAACTCTGAGGATAATAACATATTTACCTTTTTGGACTATCATCAAGTAATGGTGAGGAGCAGCCAATTTTACGTTTACGTTTCATGCTAGTGTTTTATATATATTATATTTAAATACTTAAATGCTTAGTTATTTGAAGTTTATTAAAATATATTATATTATACTCCACAGTTTCTTCTTAAATGTTATCATTTCTTATGTTACATTCAAGTTAACCTAAAAAAATGTATATTTACCAGCAGACCTATAGGTAAATAAATAAATACCTACCTTTCAAATCGATAAGAACTATTAATGTGTTAATGATAATGTAAAATCAATTATGCTGAATGTGAAACCCGGATGCATTGTTGTCAAAAGCAGCTAGGTAAATGTCGTTGATTTTTGTTATTTATTTTTTATTTGCAATCGCAAAATGGCGTGTAGATAAGTAAGATTTCTGTATGTTCAAATTGAAATACAAGCGGCAAATCTAGTGTAAAGTAATTTTAGTGTCAGTGGTCGTGATTATAAAATATAATTACAGCAGATTCAAATAAAAGTGAATAGTTCTTCGTCTTATTAGGTTATAAAAAAATTAATCCAGCTTATTTTGATTATAAATCAAATTAACCGAATATATAGATACCTCACTATCAAAAAGTTTTGTACAAATCAGAACTGTTTTCTTTACAAGATTGAAACCAATGATTAGCTTTAAATTGTCAGAATTGATTTTAACATAATTACGGAAAGGTTTATTTACTACGGCATCTTCTTTTGCATTAGTATTTTAAATCACGTACTAATCGCATTATCATATTTTTTTTAAATCGTTTAATTAGTGTCTAATTTACAAATTATGATCACATAGTCACAGCTAAGAAGAGACGTTATCATGGGCGTAGTTAGGTTTTTTGCTAGGGATGCAAAAAAAAACGCATGCACTTCAAAACACTTTTTCGTTTCATTCTAAAAAAAAGACCATGCAATCAGCGACCTATCGATATTTTCAAATCTTAAACACTTTTTGAAACCTGCAGCATGCAGCAGCAATTAGGGGGGGGGGGTAGCTCCTACCCCCCTGGCTACGTGGCTACGCCCATGGACGTTATACTTGGTAATTCTCAAAGAATAGTTATGTTTGGAAATATGTAGGTAATCAAATCTGCAAAAGATTATCTTTAACATCATATATAAGTATGTATATATTTTTTTTACAATTGAAACTTCTTGGATTCCTTCCAATTTCTACTCCAACAATTAGTTTTTGATCAGATTTTCGATCTAGTTAGCTACCTACATGAGGTGCGGGTGATCCAAGCCTTATTAGGATTAATTGAAATTTAAATGGGATACAGAGTATATATATTTTTTAGTTCAAAATTACATTTTAAAACACTTTTATGATGGTTTCACGATATGCAAAATAGGAGTTCTTTGCATTAGTTTTACTTGTAATATCTTGTTTTAGGTATAACATTAGATAAGATTGAAATTTGTTTGATCTTTTGAAAGTCAGAGTGTCTACCATATTTTTCTATCAATAATTATTAATTACCTGTATAAAATTGAAAATTGTGTAATAATTTTACTTATTAATTGTTTAAAATATATTTAGATTACTGAACAATGATCAGTTTTTTTTATTAAGTATACTAAGTAAATGGAATGATGAGCTTAAAAAACATTTTATTAAATCTTAAAGTAAAAAAATACATACACAAGAAAAAAACAAAAAATAAACAATATTCTTCAATATATTGTATAACAAAAGTGTTTTTGTATACTTATATACACTCCAACTCTCTATTACAGATTTATTTTAAATCATCGGTCAATAGTCTCAGATCACAGATGTCTGAAATTTTAGCTATTTACATAGGTACCTACATATATTTAATTGATAAGATATAAATCTTATACAGTGTGTCTACTTAAGCTGGAACCATATGGAAAACTTTTTTATTATTGGTTTTATGAAAAAAAGTTATTCTTCATAAAAAGTTCTGCATGGTCTAGAATCTGAAATACAACCTTCAGTTTTCAAAATTTGCCAGTCATATACGAGATATATCAGAAATTATGAATTTTGCTCAAGAGTAAAGTACCCTTATTATTTTTGACAATATAGAAGTGTTATAAAGAAAAGTTATTTTGAATTAAAAGTTATTTTCAAATATGTAATTACAGTCATTTAGCATGAAGATTCAGGTTTTATGGTTATACGTTTTATGTTATAAATTATTTGTATTATTATTATAATTAAATTGCAAGGTTATTCATAAACATTAACAGATGGAAAGGTTATCATATTTTTAATAGATAAGAGATAAATACAAATAATTTATAATGTAAAACATAAATAATCACAAAACCTGAATTTTCATGCTAAATGGCTGTAATTGCATATTTGAAAATAACTTAATTCAAAATAACTTTTCTGTAGTCAAAAATAAAGGTACTTTACTCTTGAGCAAAATTCATAATTTCTGATATAGTTCGTATATGAATGGGAAATTTTGATAACTGAAGGTTGCATTTTAGATTCTAGACCATGCAGAACTTTTTATGAAGAATAACTTTTTTTCATAAAACCAATAATAAAAAAGTTTTCCATATGGTTCCAACTTAAGTAGACACACTGTATAACTATATTAGCACCATTTAAATTGTGGGGCATTTAATTAACATATACAAGTAACATAACAAATACAAAATTTCGGTATTTCTAATAGTTATACAGGGTGTCCCGGAAATAGTAAATGAAAATATAACTACAATCAAATTTACTTTGAGAATTTTTTAAAAGATTTCAACATCTCTGAATTTTTATTAAACTTCACCTGTATTATATTTTCCTTAGTATTACTTAAAATAACTATTTATAAATTAGTTCCTTATAATTAAGTTACCGTAACATAAAAAATCTCGCCTTGGTGTTCCTAAATTCAATTACTTACAAACTTCTACAGTGTCGTGTTCGTGGCCAAAATTAATATAAACAATGCAAATGAACTGGTAGTCAATTGTTACGCTTTACAAATATATATCAGCCATGACCAAATTTGGTATACATTTTTGACTATTGATGTCATGTATTTGTTCAAAATCAACAAAAAATGCAAAACTTCGATGCAATAGCAAATAAGGATAATGGTTAGCAAAAAAAGATAATGGTAATTGAAAACAATTATTATTGTTTTATAAAGATCAAAAAATCACCATCAATAATTATTACATAGAAACATTACCAAGGACAAAACTGGTGTTCGATTTGAGTTGTAAATAAATGTTTGTAAAACACAAGATAATTATTTAAGACCTCATACTAGTTGTAATAGGTATTCACATAATAAAAAGAAGAAAATTATGAGAAAAGGAATATTATTTATCGTATTACATGTACACTACAAATTTTTAACTAATGAATACAACATTTATCAACAGTACTAACCTAATCTAACCTAACCCGATCTGACCTAATCTAACTTAATCATCAGTTATTGCTCTTTCATCCGTAGCACGTATTTTCTGAGGCAAAAAAATCCTCATCAAGGTATAGTCATGAAATGTGAGTTTCGCACCACCTATACTCATAATATGGTTCTGTATAAAATAGTCATCAATAGCCAAATTTGGTTGGTTGGTACTTCAACTGTTTGCAATTCTTTAAAATGACTTTGTTAATAGATCAAAGAACTTTGTTAATTTTGACCGAAAAACATTTATCCTGTAAATGTTTGGCAGACGAATTAAATAAGAGTCACCCTGTATATTGTCAATTTGTAGACCTTTCAAATAGCCATTAAAGAAATATGTATGTTAGTTTAAACAATCAATGATACCATTGATACCTATATATGAAGTAAATAAATACATGTAGAGTCTGGTAATTGAAAAGCACTATATTTTGAAAATTAAGAGTATATTTATGATTTATGAATGGTTGAACTTATTTTCGGGACACCTTTATAGGAAGAAGGTGTTTACAAACTTGGAAAGGATTTTTTAAAGACAGGTAGAGGTAGAACGCATTCATAATAAACATTTTCAATAATCAATATCGTTGAATCTGCAAGACGACGTAAAGATTAATAAATAGTAATCAAGATTGTTAAAAACTTATCGAGGATCTCTGGAATAAACCTTGAATAATCATAGAATCGTAAACTGTAGAAAGAGATGGCTATTTGTGCCTTAAGTGAAGTACCTAGTTATTATTTTTAATTCTTATTTTAACTTTTATTTTTGTGTTTGTATGTGGTGTGTGTGTCAGTAAGTGCAAATAAACTTATAATAGTGACCCAGAAATATAAATTAATACATAGGCATGGTGGTACGGTATGGAAACTCTAATAGAAACTGCGAGAGCTATCGGTGCAGTTAATTGGTCCAAAAAAGTTTTCATGGTATCAATGTGGTAAGTCAGTAGGTAGATATGAAAAATATACAGGGGTATGTCAAGTTTTAAGGGGGAAAATTTAATAGGCAATGGAATTCGTAAAAATAAAAAGGAGAGTTCATATGAACTTTTATGTTTTAAAGCTTCCTTTTCGGGATACAGGGGCGGCGCTAAGGCATCCTAACTAGATATTTTAAAGAAAAATTTGTGCGCGCCACTGCTTTAAAATTTTCTCGATTAAAACCTGAGACAACTTATAGATGTATTCTATTTGCAAAACATAGTTTTCGCACCTCTTCAAATATCCTTTACAAGTTTGTAAACATCCTGGAAGTAACTACAATTTTATACAAAACAATTAAATTTACTAAGTTCAACAGTCTTTAGTGATATGGCTATGGTTGCTTGACCCAGTGAGGCCATGTCTCTATTTCTTTCTGAAAAACAGCTCCAGGACTTTCAGTGCCGTATAGCTGTCGCGCGCCTAAAATCTTATAGTCCTTCTCGATATACCCCAACTCGACACCTTTAGCAACTAGTTTCTTAAAGGCGGCGATTTGATTCTTCGGAGGTATTTCGGAATTAAAAGTTCCCACGAACCCCACACCTATGCTTTTATAGTTGTATCCGAAAGTGTGGGCGCCCTCGTATTTCCATCCTCGCCCTTCATAAGCAGCGCCATCTCCGCCAACCAGGAAGTTATAGCCTATATCCCACCACTGGTTGCTTTCGATGTGGAACTGCTGTATATGGCGTACTTGGTAAACACATTGAGCTAGAGAGATGCAACTTTCAGTGGCCGTGTGCTGTATTATCACTAAGGGAACTGGCGTTTTCAGTAAATCTGCTTCGTGCGTGGGCGGTTGTGCTAGCCACTGCAGTCGGGGAATAATTCGCAGTCTCTCGTTTATCGTTGAATTGGAATCTGGAATGATAAAGTTATATTACATTTTTATTTGAACTTATAGTTTATCTGTAGTTGCACAGGCGTGCACAACAGAAAATGTTTTTTTTTTATCTGAAACTGAGAAGACTGCATGGCAAAGCTTCAGGAATGCAACAGAAAACTTCTTGGGTTACTGCAAAAGTCAAATTATAAAACTCTGATCGGTTTCACCAAGATTTGAAGAAAATTATTATGAGAAAATGTATTTACAATTTTAGCGTGATGGGTACAGTGCCGGCCTTTGAAAGTGGACGACTCTTATAAGCAAATTGTCTATAATTGGCCTTTGTGAAGCTGACTTGAAAATGTGAGGTTCAAATCAGCTGTCATTATGTCAAATTTAATGTGTGTCTATGATACTAGTTCTAGTGAGTAAAACAATTCCAAATTAGGTAGCAAATTATTTATTTTTCCAATACTGAAATATATTAGACATTCTAACGGCCATTCATTCGCCGTCAACGAGATCTAAAAATGAAACACTTTTCGTCGTCAAAAAAACGCGATTCGTAAAGTTAGTATTTTGTCCAAGCACCATATTTGTCTATAATGACCCATTTACACAAGGCCAGTTGTGAAGACATTCCACTAAGCCAATCCAACATTGGCATCGTGTAAATGAGAGTCCTGTAAATGGAATGTCTCCAGCCATTGTCCCAAGCCACTCCACTAATTAGAACGGTTTCTAATTTTAGGAGCCAATAGCGTCCCCCACCACTCAAGAAGTGGATTGGCTTGTGTAATGGCATTTGTGAGAACGTACGTTCCTAGCCAAGCCTAGCCTAGCCCTAGCCTATCCATTCTACACAACCGTATATACTAGACCACATAGATTATACAAAGATACTAGCCTGGCGGATGACGGACTGGCCTACGTGTAAACTTCAATTGAATTTTTATTGGATTGTCCTCAACTTTGTCATTGGATTAGCTTAATGGAATGTCTTCACAACTGGCCTCGTGTAAATGGGCCATAACACTGCAATCTGCATGGCATTGATAAAATTAATGTTCTTATTATAATCATCAGTGATGTTATCCCATGCGTTTTTAATTGCCTCCCAAAGTTCTTCGACGTTAACTGGACGGAAGTTTCTGTCGTAAATTGTTTTCACCATATATCCCCAGGACTTTGAGGGCCAAGGTAAAACATCGATGTTGTTATCAATGAACCATTCTGACCCAACTCTTGAGGTGTGAATTGCACAATTATCCTGCTTCAATGTGAAATTCTGAGGATACAGCATGGTCACAACAACCATCAAGACTTTGGCAGCTTGTCCAAGCCCAAACGTTAATGGAGAATATATCGCTGCGCTGTGTGGGTTTCACATAAGGCTCCGAATACCTTATAATCTCTGGTGGGTAGACACGGACAGAAGCATCGGAGCAAGACTGAAAACTTTTTTCGTCCAAACTTTTGAAAACATACTACTACATGTCAATTTTAAGTTTTGGAAGGCCTTCTTGTGTGTATATAAGAGACGTAATGACGTAATCGACGTTTTTTTTAAATACAAACATAGATCATTAAACAACTAATTTGAAAGGTCTCCTAATGGTCTATCCAACGGTATAATTATTTGAATATTTATTTCTACAGGGTCAACTAAAATTATGTAGTTACTTACAATAAATGTTCATCCACTGAACTAACGACGCTAAGGACCGCTATTGGAAATAGAACATCGTAGTGTTCTCTACAACTTTTATTAATTCAAGAAACGGGCCATATTAGAGATCTCCCCAAAAAGTACAAGAAAATCAATTCCCGAGGCCAAAAAACTTGATATAGTAAAAGATCTTCATACTAGTGAGAGACAAGTCGCAGTGAATAATAATTTACACCAATCAACGTTCTTAGAGTACTATAAAAGGAACAGTGGTATCTATACACAGTACATCTGGTCCAAGAGCTGTTAGAAGATGACTTTGATAAAAGAATCGAATACTGCGAAACTATGGAACGATCTAACAGATATCGGAGGTCATAAAAAGGTATTTTTTTTCATATGAAGCTACTTTTATGCTCGACGGCCACGTAAACCGCCAGATACTGGTCGAGTGAAAATCCACATTGGATGGAGGAGTCCAGCACTCAATATCCATAAAAGGTGAATATTTGGACCGGAATAATAAACAACCAGATTATAGGGCCTTACTTGTTTGAAGAGAACTTAATTGGTCCTTGATATCTAGAATTTCTACAGGGTTATCTGTTTGCACAACTGAATTAGTTATTCCCGAATAGAAATGATTTGTGGTTCCAGCAAGATGGGGCGCCCCCACACTACACCGTTGATGTACGAACTTAAATAACGTTTTCGTGGTATGTGGATAAGGAGCAGAGGATCGATCAAATGGCCACCAATAAGGTCTCCAGATCTGAATCTACTAGACTTCTTTTTACAGGGAATGGAAAACCAAAGTTTACCAAAGTCGACCAAATAGTCTAGAAGAGTTAAAAGAGCGTATCAGAACGGATATTGCCGAGGATATTGCACAAATAACCACTGAAGTTCTAGAAAACGTTGGAGAATAATTTACTGCTCGACTTTCTCATTCCATTATTGCTGAAAGTCATAAGTTTGAACATTTATGGTAATTTCATTCTACTTAAGTAAATACATGCAACTAAGAACAGGTTTATTTAATTGTTGCTTATATCTAATGGTAGCTATTTGAATATTTGCATGAATTATATTTTGTTCTTTTGTTTTTTTTTGAGTAATGCTGTGTTCTAGGTGCACCCATCAGTTTTATTTTATTATGTACTGTTTTTTTCTTTCTTGAATTTAATACTTGTACTTCAATTTAATACTTGTACTGGATTGTCCTGTAAATGGTTATACTGTTGGACAAATAAAGTGTTATTATTATTATTAAATACATAATTTTGGTTGACACTATAGAAATACATATTTTTTAATAATGAACGACGAATGATAATTTCGAAATTACAAACCTTTCAGTTTACCTAATTTTTTTAAAGTTCCACTTCGATTTTACGTATAGTTAGTAAGCCTATTTCTTTAGTTTTTCTTCATTTTCTTCGTTAAAGGAAGGGGAGACAAAAATTTCTCAAACCAAATCGATCTAAAAGCGAGTTACTGCCACTTGGTATCATTTGAAACTGTGTAAGAAACATTTAAAATGCTCCGTAAGACAAATTTTTTATTCTAAAAGTGCTTAAACAATAGAATCAGCTATTTAACGATACTGTAACTCAAGTCAGCGCCAAGTTTTTTAAAAATAAATATGATACATAATTTTAAATGGATGGAAAATACGTTTTAGTTAAAATCTCAAAGCAATGTAGCAATATATCAGTCATTAATTTAATTAATTGTATCTGCTTTTATAGTAGTTGCAACTTATTATATTAAATAATAATAACTATATGTTACGTAGCTTGGAAAATTGAGAATAACAAGATTTACAAGTGTAGCATTTTCTTTTTTTTATATACAGGGTGATTCACAAATGGTGAACGTTTCGTTAAAAAATACAGGGTAAATACTTCAAAAAATATTTTTAGTTTTTTTAAATAAATTAAAAACTAATAAGTGAAACAATTTGAAGTTGGACACGTGTATTTATGTAAACATTGTCCAAAATCTGAAGGATTTTCCTAAAATTTACATGCTCCAGTGGCGGAGATACAGGGTATCGGTGGCATATTTTTCTAAATAAAATAGTACGCCACTGCTTTACGGTAACAACCCTGATATTTTCGGATTCGTCTTTCAATTTTCTACAAATTACTACTCTTATCGTTTTCGAAAAAAGCCTGATTTTCGAGTTAAACTTAAAAAACCAACTGAAAAACTTTTATTCGATTATATATTCGAATAAAGAAATTAATAACGTTAGTCATCATTTTAATGATTTTATTAGAGTAAATGTTCAAAAATACCTCCATATGCACGAACACAGGCGCGACATCCTTCTAGTAACGAAAATGTAATTTGTTCGAAATTTTAAATATTGAACAAACGTTAACATACCTTTTAATATTTCTCGAAACGGGATTAGTTTTGGAGGTACATCTTTCTCCTCCTTCTCCTCTTTATTTGTTTTAATCTTTAGTAGGTCCCATACATATGATGGGACCGTGCACGATTTGCATGTGCATAGTTCCCCATTTATTAATTCACTCATTGTAATAATTCTATCCTCACTCATGTTAAACCTCTATTGCTGCTACTGCTACTAATACACTGAATTGGATATTGGATCTATGCTATCAGACGCGCGTTTAGCGTTTGACTCTCCTCTCTCCCTCCCCCACTTCTCTCTCCCCACCCCACCCCACTCACTATTCGAGAAATGAAACACACAGCAGTTTAGCAATATTTTTCCACTCTATTTAAAATAAATAAATACAATTATCAAGCTTATCTCTATTAACAATATACCATTTATATATAGCATATACATTCTGCCTAGTAAAGCCTAAATTATTAATTTTATGTCTATTACATTGAAATATTAAATCTTTTATTCTACTACAGCCATACGGCTCCAAGTCAATAGTAATAATAGGTAAATGAGGCTTCAGCCATCTCTTTTTCTCCAATCGTTTCACGAGGACAGGCTGCTGACACACTATCGGATATGAAATCTCCGAGTCCACTGTACGGTAAGTTATCCCACGATGACGACCATCTAAGACCGTGTACGTGATTTACAGTCCAGTCGATTTGGATTTTTACACTTTCCCGGAGATGTTTATAGGGAATTTTGGGTTTGACTATTCTATTCACACAGGATCTGTCGTTAATGTTAAATATGGAAATTTCCTTGCACGTGAAAGCCAATTTTGTATTGAAATCCCTGCAAATCGATTATAGCTGCTGATGCTGCTACTAATAAGTGCGAACTATACTCGTCAGAGGGTTATAGTATACGATCCTATCGTGAATTATAAGACAATAGGCTGCGGTCTCCTTTGGGATATTGTCATTAGTACCGAATTCCAGCCTAATGTCCACAGTTCCCGACTTTCTGACAGGAACAATCGACGACTACCAGAGGAGCCATATGCTTGTATAGGCTCGCTATCCTTCCGATAATATGAATGTTGGAATTGGGCATACATGTCATACAGGATGACATAACAATTCTTTGAAAAATCCACATTCAAGTTATAGTACGGGTACGAATCGGAATTTAGGAAAACCTTGAAATTGGTCGAATTCCAATGATCAAACTGGCTCATGGCCTTATCAATGTTATTCTTACGGGCCACTTGGAAGCCGAAAATTATGAATCGGGGCTTCTCCAGCTGTGAAGAAGTTTTTATGCTCCAAGTATGTGTCCGGGTCTCGGCAAGCAAAGGGTACTCGAGCAGTTCCCAGCTACGGAAAGGCACAGCCAATTCTACGTTTCTGTCGATATATTTCAACAATTTCAAACGTTCCGCAACAACCACCGATACGTGTGGCACCTTCCATGAAACACACTGTAGTTGTACACGGAGACCTTCATCGTCGCCAGCAACGCCCACGATGGCGTTCGTATCAATGGAGCCGCGGATAAGTACCAGCTCCTGTCTCAAATTGGCCATAATTTTAATTTTCTGGAAATCTTCCTCGAATCCGATGCGTATCCTCAGAGGGATGCATACGTCGAAATTGCCCTCGGCATCGGTGAAATGGTCGCCTACAATCCAGCCGGCATTTTCCAACTTGATGCTTTCATTTTGACTGATTGACGCGTAGTTCTTCATGATAGTCGTGAGGACAGGGTTTCGCGATCTATCCACAGGTATACCATTCAACTCGTATCGGATTTCGTCGAACAGCAGCAAAATGCCCATCCTCGCCGAAACCGAGCCATCAGCTTTGCACAGTTTACCTCTGATATACAGGAGACTATAATATGGAGCCGTATACGTATCCTGTACCTTTCTCCTGTCACAACATAATTGTAATCAAGAATATAACTTACAATGAATAATAATAAAAACAATACATAAATAAAAAACATGCCAGATACCATATTCACAGTTCACAGTCTTTTAGGTCAATGCATCAGTTATGCGAAAAAATAAGAATGAATTGACTTGATAAGTTGATTGTCGCCACTTGTATATCATTTTCAGACAATGCAATTATTCCCTCATCCTTGATCGACCGTCTACGTTGTTCACGCTAGAGGAAATGCCTACTTTGAACAAACAGCGATATCGCATTGATAAATCAACGGTAGCCGTAGTCAAGGGAGGGCCTGAGGGCCACTTCAATTTTTCTCCAAATGTGGAATTTGTAGGTAATTCGTAAGATACCACAAATTTTTGAAGTACTACTAATTAAATCATGTGGTTTTAGATCTTTAATTTTCGTAAGCAGTTAAAGAGTAAAATATAACACATAAATTATAAATTTAAATTCATCTCCTACTACTCTGGGTTCAAACCCACATTTATTGCATAATCGTGACATATTTGTTTTAGTGAATATTTTTTTAAATGATCTCTGACAATAAAGTTCGTGAACTCACCGCGGTAAAAGTATTACAAAAGTCATTGCCCAATATTATAACCACCTTAAAAGTAGTACCCTTAGGTAGCTACATAGAAGCAGGTACAATAGTCTGTCTTCAAAGTTTTTGTTGTACTGTCATTGATATCTTCTATGTAAGGTCTCACTACAGTTATTTGTTTATTATAATATAAGAACATCTTTAAAAGTAGTGTTATGTGACCAACTTCAGCATTGTAATGGAAGATCCATGAGTTATTAGCAAAAACACCGGACCTTTTCTGGCATTATCAAATATCCTTTTTTGGTACTTTAAATTTTTTAGGTTTGGCATTTGAACGCACCGAAAAGGTTGTGCGGCAAAATGAAACGAAAAACACCTGGAACGTTTCTCAATGAGAAAACTTTTTTCTGCTGTGCAACAAAACAAATACCACAAAAATGCATTTTAATGACGTTGGTGATATCAGAAGTAATAGAATATCAGAAGTGGCTGTTCCTACGATTGTTTTACATTGGTTGCAACTTAAATGCCCATATCGGTACACAATTTCCCAAAGTAGTTCTCTGAAAGTGACCACAGTAAGTAAGTAAGTAAGTAAGTAAGTAAGTAAGTAAGTAAGTAAGTAAGTAAGTAAGTAAGTAAGTAAGTAAGTAAGTAAGTAAGTAAGTAAGTAAGTAAGTAAGTAAGTAAGTAAGTAAGTAAGTAAGTAAGTAAGTAAGTAAGTAAGTAAGTGAGTAAGTAAACACTTATTTCCTCCAAGTTATTACAATATGAAGTTATATCAGTCATATTGGGTAGAATATTTCACCACAAAGGATTCGCTAACTTTATTGTGAGAACACATTTCATAATTTTAATGGAATGTAAATGTTATAATATATATTGAAATAACGCATGATTTTTCAAAAAAAAATGTTGGCACAATATACCAAACTGTTTTGAAATCATATCAGTATGCATTAAATTATATACTACTTTAGTTAATAACTATTAGTAAAAAAAACGTAAATAAAGGAAAATATAAATATTCCTCACAATGGCCTTCGGGTGTAATAAGGTATATAGGGATGGTATCTGCTTTTCGTATATACCAAATGACAGATAGATATTAAGTTTATTTTCTCCATCTTTACACTTTTTTCTACGCTTTGGATATTGCTCCTAATTATTTAATAATTAAGTGCTTTGTGGTGCCTATATAAAGAAGTGAATTTTATATTATATAGAATGATGCCATACCATGAGTTTTATTATCACAAGTGTGAAACAAATGTTTATTTGGGTGTGTATCCAGTGGCGGAGAAAGAAGTTAGGGGGCTCCAAGACAAACAAATGGTGTCTCCCTAAACGATACATGTCTGGGTAAATAATCTAAAATAAGCCTCATATTTAAATAAATATTTTGTACAATAGCATATATTAAAATTTAAAATAAACAAAATCTCAGTCTAAATAATAGTTGGTGCATTATAATGTATAATTGTAAAAGTATCTTAACAAATTAATTCATTCATAATTTTTTTTAACTTCGACTTAAAAGTATATTTGATATTGACACCTACAGTTAAAATCGTCTAGAGACATATTAAATGTTGAAAAAGAATTGTTTCACAGGCCGACAAAATGTGATTGATCTTCTAAATCAGAAAAACGATACTTTTTTTAAGCTTTTCATCGCGCTAACTCTGAATCTTATCTCAGAATTGCTTCATCACATCAGGTTTTAGCGATATCCTAACCTAAAAGTGCGAATACACGGATTTTCACTATATTGAGGTTATGTTACATAACTAGGTAATTTTTCTCCATAGAAATCGTTGTGGAATCTGAAAGTACTACGATTTTTTCTTCAAAATCCGTTTTGAAACGTTCGAATATCTCATTTTCTGCCCATAGTCAGGGCTATGGAGTTTCGATAGTCAAGGCTATGGGGTTATATATTCCAATTTTGATCATATAATTCGGATTATCAGAATGATCGTAATTTGAAAATTTGTATGAATGATTTTTTTATCAAAAACATTGCATTAATTGAAGGTTTTCCATTTCTAAATTTCAAAATTTTTTTTATTCCATCCATCATATTTATTCGCCGTTTTAAATTCTGTAGTTCTGACTTTAGGTTCGTAATCAGCGACCCCAAAAATCTGAAGAACTAATGGGCATTTAGGTGTGAGTAATTTAAATATTCGTCTTTTTGAGCCTTCACTGGAATATTGACTAGTAATCAATTACGACGCACGATTTCTCGGAAAGGAAAGGAAATATTCGAACGATTCAAAATAGATAGGGGGAAAAGTAGGTAGTACTTTTATATACCATAACAAGTTTTCTGGGGGATAATTAACTAGTGATGTAACATAACATAATCTCAAATATAGCGAAGAATCGTATTTTTCGCGCATAATATCTCGAAAACCTGTAGTGATGCAGCAATTTTGGCGTATCAAAAATCATCTGGTTTCTGGTATAAAATTTTGTCTGTGTTATTTCGCAATCCTTAACTGACAGTGTATTGAATTCTAAGGATAAAATCAACTGATCATTTATTCTTTCCAATTTAAAACTACATTTTTGTACATTTGAATACCAGCAGAATGTTTTGACGAGAATGATTTCATTTCCTTTTATGGAGTTAAATCGCAAATCAAAACATATATTTGTTCCATAAATTAAGATACTAGAAAACATTTTAGCAATGTGTTTTTATCAGATAAACTACAAAAGAATTCATATTTTATTGAAAATATAGTTATTATTGGTAGAGCATACCTATGGCAAGCTACTATTTGTACAATTTTTAATGAACAGTCTAATATTGAGTATTAAATAGTATAACAGTTGTGAGCTACTTCAGTATTGATATTTGTTCAAAGTGATGTAGCTGTTACAAACAAGAATATAAGGTATTTTCTTTAAATTTTAAAACATTTAATTATTTCAATGTTGTTGTTTACTCATTAGTACTATTTAAGGTTACTTATTATTTTTATATATAATTATCTATTAATATTAATAACTTATTAGTCATTTCGTTAGCATGTCTTTTTGTTTCAAAGAAACAAAACAATGATTTCGTTTGATGAGAATTTAGGATTAATTTAAATTTCCTTAATTTTTGAAGAAACATGAGTAAAGTAAATGCTCAGAAGCTAATAGTAAAAAAAATATAATTAAAAGTTAGGTTAATATGTTTAACGTGAGAAATATTTTTTGGTTATTATTAACTAATTGTAATAACAATAAAAGTTCCAACATATAAGTCGAATTTTGACATAGTCGATCTTAGTACTATTAAGAGATTAGGTGTGAAATCGAAACATCTATTGATTTTTATTTCTCATAAATGTTCGGGTAAGGACTTTTGTAAAATTTGGAAATATCAAATACGTACTTGAAAATTATCATAAAATAGTACTGAATCATTTTATGGGATATCTTGAATAAGGAAGTTCTTAGAAATGTAGTTACCATTAATTCCCATGGAACAATAAGATTAATTTACATATTTTTTTAAGTCCTGATTAAACTGAAAATAACGTACAAATAGACAATGTAGATGTGTTCCAGTGGCATATATTTTTTTATGATTTCGTCCAATGGATTTTCTGCTATCACTATCATCCCTAGACATTATTAATGAACAATTTGCAGTAAGCAAAAACCAACAAAAAATTAAATATTCTATTCTGATATTGAACCATAAATTATTTTTATAATAAATACACGCTCCCTTTCTATGGACATTATTTCATGATTGCTAATTTGCAGGATTATAATAATGAACATTTAAATCCAAAGTCATGTTCCATTTTAATAAATATAACTTATTTATTTGGAAAGAGCTAAATATTTTACCAACTTCGACGTCCTCTAGCGGATAAACAAAGCAACTCTGTGTCCGTACGATATTTGTTGAGATAGATTTTCAAGAAAACAATAAGCCAATAGAGTTCTGTTTTCATTGCTACTGTAACAATGTACTGCGGAAGGGGCGTGTCTTGAAATTTTCCGCCAATGTCTTTCTACCTCGGGTGTTGAATTCGGTTAATTCCAGAGATCTTCTTGGAATTTTATCTCAACAAATATCGTACGGACTATAAATTGCTTCATTTTGACTTCATGAATTTGCGTACCCGGAATATTAAGACACTATATAGTTTATAAATAAATGTTTACATATTTATTTCTAAAAATAGCCCATTCTTCAACCAAATAACGATACTCACCTGATAAATAATCTTGAGGCGTGTTATTATCTTGTTCGTCGGTATCACGATTATAGCCGTCACTCACCAGAGGTAGCGGTTGTCTCAGGTATATAAGAGCAACAACAATTATTATTATCACTATCAGTGTACAGAAGAATATAACTATGCCTGTCGCGTGCTTCTTTGGTAGATTTCGTAGCCAGAGGGACCCTTAAAAAGATAGAAACGATTAGTCTAAACTATATTTAATTGAAATGAAGTGTTTAAGATTAATTTCCTTTTATAATGCATTTTTTTATTTTCATATTAATTGTAACGACTTATTTATCTATACCGGGTGTCCCAGACTATAAAGGTATATAAAGTTCAATGAAAAACATCTATCTCTATTATTTAATCCTGGAATATCTGGGTTACTCATCCAATTCAGTATGAACAAATGCTTTTAAGCAAGTCTGTTACTAGATTTTATGCAAAAAATAAAATCAATTAGCTGTTCTAAAACTTGATTCTTTGATTGTATTTGAAGAAGTAAAATTTTATGTTTATACTGACTTTTGTCCGGTTCTTTTAAAGAGCTAAATCAATTGTGAAACTGGAAAACATCATTTTCCTGGACTAAACTTCACAATCGTATTAATTTTAATACTTAAAATCAAATTCTCACACTTCTTTCGTTTGGAAGATCAGGACTAGGACATACCGTATAATATCTATTTATTGACGTTAGCAAGCCATTTGCAATTTTGTTAGTATATTTAACATATTAATATAAGCAAATTTTATTCAAATTGTTGAACATAAGCGTTATTTTAGATATAAATAGTTATAGACGTTTGAGGAAATATTTCCATAAACGTTTATATAATATCGACTATTATACTGAAAACTAATTTTCAATAACAGTACCTTTTTACAACAATAAATTTAAATGATTTAGCGATCATATACGTGATATAATTTTATTTTAAATTAACTGTCCAATCAAAATTTTTTCGTTGCAAGATCTTTGAAACGTAACAATGTAGAAATATCGTCGTTTTCTCTGATTTTCTTCCATCTTCTCCGATATACACGTTTTCGAACTTGCAGAACGTATATATTTCTTTTGTTGCAAAGTAATCAGCCTGGGTAGATTTAGTTAAATCACCCTGTATATCATATACTTATTTAATAATAATAATAATTTATAACGTCCAACGTTCCTCGTTTTTATATGTATAAATTGTTGTTAGCAATTATTTTTAAAATGTATTTATTCTAAAATAATAATAATAATAGAAGAACAGAAAACAGACGTAATTATATTCGACAAACGCAATTTTTAATCGTGCTTGACTCATCAAATGATCATCCAAGCATGAACAATTAGCAGGTTGTACACTATTTTTATCTAGTCATCTATTGTTTGGTTTTCGCTCCAGTAAATGTTTACTTCTGTATTTATATTGACATACTGTAACTTCAGTTTATCCGAAAATGTAATTGGATTTGCAAGAGTAGTGTATTCTAAAATAAAATGAAATTCAATAAAATTAGTTCAAAGTATTAAGTTATTTTAAAAAAATCAAATAAAAATTTTTAATGAGGACACTAACTTTCTAACAAAAACTTTGTTTTAAGTTAGATTTCAAAAAGGCGAATAAAGAGGAATAAACATTTGATTAAAGAGCAATAAATTTAAAATTTTATTTTTTGAGTTAATTAAATTTAATTTTAAGTTAGTCGTAGGTAATAATTAATACCCTAATAGCTGTTTTACATTGACAATTTATTGATGAATAAATTCACGAAGTTCGTCATGAATTAATTCACGAATTTATTGGTAAACAGTGTGGTTTTACACTGCTACAGACTTTGTCAAGTTTTTTGACGTATGAATCAGTTCTACCAATGAATCAAAGAAGCAAATAAATTTCAAAAATGTCACCTTTCCACTCATAATTGTAGTGATACAACAGCGCTATACCGTTCTGACACATATTATATAAATATTAGTTTTTGTAAGTAACAAATCAGTAAAAACAATGCAAAACTAGTACGACGCCACACAATTATTTACATATTCCAATAACATAACCCCATTACTGATCTGAGGCTGGAAATCTATTGGGTTGGTAATTCACGAAGAAATTGACGAAAATTAGAACAAGTTCTAATTCGTCAAGAACTTGATGAATAAATTCATCAAGTTATTTGACAGCAGATTTAATGCATTACACTTGTCCAATTTCTTGATGAAGCGACTTCATGAATTAATTCATCAATAAATTGTCAATGTAAAACAGCTATAAGAAATATGTACTTATGTTTTTTTTGCTACACATCAAATATGCTAGAAATTTGAAAAAATGCTAAAATAATAGTGCTGTTGAGATAAAATGAACTAGTTATAAGATGTATATCTGTTATTAACCCTTTTAATTGTATTTTCTTTGAATTTGAGCGCCAGCACTCATTAATATGCATTAGGTATATTGAGGCATGGTACGGTTTTATTGATTCATCCAACGTAATTCAGAATTACGTAGCTTATTGTAAACAAAATTATACTTGAAATAGCTAGACGATAAGGATCTGACTTTTTGCTAACAACTCAGAGGTCTTGGTTTACTTATTAATGAATAGCAGTTGATCACACATGAAATTGCTTGCGTAAGAAAGTTTTTAGCTGGTAATCAAATATATAGCATTAACGAAAAATCCTCCATATCACCATACCTCCTGAAAATGTCTAGGAGTTGCCGAAGATAAACTAAAAAACCGAAAGTAAGATATTTTGGCAACATTAAAAAAACATCAGGAGTAATGCAACAAAAGCATTGATGCCCATTTTTACAAAACTTGTAAATATTGAAGCTGATACAATAATATTCGACGATGAGTTCGCAAGCTGTTATTATCAGAGAATTAATACATTTTTTGTCGATTTTTTTTACTAGTGTGAACTTCAGACTAATAATACTCTGAGGTGTGAACCAACTATTTAAAATTTCTGTTCTCATATTCTTGTACCTACTGTACAGGAGGTCTAAGAAATGCTAGGCAATCTTTCGGATTTGGCTAGATCTTGCAAATACAACTTCGCAAGTTTATATAATTTTTTTCCAGGCTCACTGTACAGCATTCGCTCTAGAAATTGAAAGTTGCAACTCGATTTTTAGATACTTTCTTTGTCATTAAATTTGGATCTGCTAATACATTCAATCTACTTTGGGTCTTCGGCCCCAAAAAATGTATAGACTAGTTTTTTTAATGTTTGTCGTGTTAAATTTTAATATTTTGTTTTAAGTGGAAAAGGTAATATAAAATAAATTGTTTTCGAGATAAACGCGACTGGCAATGAAGATACCTCCTATTTATATATTATCTTAATATGTACCGGAAAAGAACAACTGGTTATTTACATATATCAAATGCGACTTTATACTCCGCCCCTAGCTATCTGTAAATTGAATACATTAGTAAAAATGTTTTAGGTATATAACTCATTATTTGTTGGGATGTTTCTGTCATACGGAAATTTTAACATTTTAATAAATAACCACTTGCGTCAAATCAACATGAATCAGATAAATTTTATAAATTTATGGGTTACTTATTCAAAATCTTTCATTTTAATTACGATATAAACACTCAATCAAATAAAAAGAGTAACTGAAAATGCCACAACTGAACTGATACAGAATATCTTGAAGAGAAGCTGTACCTTTTGTTAAAAAATATTTAAATTTAACGTGAAACAAAAGTATTAGGACAAAAAAGACGATTTTTCAACATCAAGAGCTTATAATTCTACAAGATGAAAAAATAAAAAAGATGTTGAATAAACTTCTGGATATTGTTCACTATTTTGAACACCCCATATCTCGAAAACGAGAAATATACATATGTACTTATTTATAAAAACTTTCATCTTTTATTTGTAACGTAGAATCCGCCATAAACGTTTAGTCAAGCATTTTAGTTACACTCTGTGTATTGTGTCGTGAAAAAGCATGGTAAAGCAAGTTCATAATTGGCGTTAAATAAAAAATGAGTGAAGTAAATTGCTTTAGTTCGCGAGTACAGCATAAATTTGATAAAAAACGCGTTCTATTAAAAACACGTTTCGTCATAGTTATGAATAAAAACCATGAGAATTCATCATAAATGTTTTCGCTACTAGTAAATTTATGTCACACTTTGTCTGACAACAAATGAGTTAGTGAAGGCTAGATGCTACCAGTATAATACAGTGAAACGCAACGATATGCGAATCCACAGAATACTAATGTATCTACCTAAAAGGGGCACTGGCGGTCATTATGGTTTGTGCGGTTTTAAATGATGTAAATAATTATTTTGCAATTTTTAAAACATTGAAGTTAAGGTCAGCAAACTGATATTTGTCTTTAAGATTTTGCTTTAAATTTAGAAAGTACACAAGTGTATATATTTATTTAAGTCTTTTAACTTTTGATTTATCTTTTATTTCCACAAAACGCCCGAAATACGCATGTGCATGATTGTCATGTTTCCAAAAAGGAATAAATTACTATGTACTTCAGGTGCTTAAATTTAAACATTTTTAAATGGATGTGCGTAAATAATATTTTATAAGATTTTGACGAACGATCACTTTATTTCCTTAAATTAAAAAAAAAGTAAAAGCTTAAAAATAAAAAACTGAAATTTAATCTAAAGATATAATAAAATTTAATGGAAACTAAACAAATCAAAAATGAAATCTAGGTATACTTTGAATAATAAACAAGTAAAATAAATAGTTTCTAAGTCAACAATTTTTTTTAATTAATACGAGACATATTAGTACATTCATTAAAATTAAAATTCTTAAGAAATCAAATTAGTTTACATATTTATTCAAAAATATGTTAACTTTTAAATCCAAAATTATTATTTACGTAAGTAAAATAATGTAAATTGTTTTCTTTTTAGTTTTAGAGTTGTTTTAGTTTAAATATAGGGCATAGCGAGATGTCATACATTACGTTGGTAGAATATCACATAATAAGGCGTTTTTTTACTACAGACCAAAAAGCATTGAAATGAATTCGGGAATAGCTCAGAAACAGAAAATTTTTGTTTATTTTTTGGTTATATAAGGCCATTAAGCTACATTTTTTTTTATAAGAATTTACTTACAATTAGATAATTAATCAGTGGCGTAGATGTAGGAGATACACCGAGAAAATAATTGAATTATTGGAAATTAAAGCAAAAGTTGACTTGGCTGTTTTTTGTGTTATAAGGCTCCAAAGTAATGAAACTAATGAAACAGAGTCGCAGCACTAGTAGTTTAGTTAAAGGGACATTATTTTATGTGTTTTATTAATTTTGTCATTAAAAATATCAAATAAATAAAAGAAACTGATCCTTATATCATCAAGGTTTAACATGGGTATCAACAGAATTATATTCAAGAAACATCAGGGGACACATGGGTACTCGCAAAATTAGCCTGTAATAATTTATCAGGGCATTCTATGAGTAAAAATTAAAAAAAAAGTTTATATAGATTTCGATATAGATATCCTAAGTGGTCCATAACCTCTTAAGGTGCCCCCTGGAAGAAGTTTTTTGCAAATATCTCCGAAATCGTTGAATCTAATACAAAAATATTTAAAGTTTTGTATGTGTACTAAATTGGTGAGGGGTTTATAAAAAAGAAGTTTGCTCTGGCATTTTAAAATCAGAAAATTAGAAAGGTTAAGACAGTTTTATAGAAAAAGCTAAATAAGCTACACCATTTGAGAGTAAAACTAATTTGAAAATTATTTCACATTCTATACAAGTGTCTGTTTTAAAATGTAAATATAAATTGACAATAGGTAATTGATGAAAAACAGAAGTGCCGATTATTTATGAACTTCTGTGAAAATTTATTGAATTTAAACATAAAAGTATTATAGAAAATAAGTTATGGTGTTAGTGCCACTATACGTAACGGAAATAAAATTATAACAAAAATTAAAAAAAAAACAAGATACAAAATCACTTTTTAAAATTTTTCTTCTGAAATAAAGTTTTTCTAGTAGTTTCTTTTAAATTCTAGTCTATTGAGGAGATGATAATAAGTTGCATAAAATTTTTTAATATTTTCTATATTCTTTTTACAAATATTGTATATAGATTTTGAACTAAATGTACAACTTTAATTATATAGGCTTGCCTGTTTATTTATTCAGAATGTATCCGGTCTGTTGAACATAATAATCCTATTAATGGTTATTTATCTAGCAGTACTTCTACTCGAATTGATTGCATTGATTGAAATCAATTCACTCGATGTTTATATCACTTATTTATATCACCTGTTTCTTAAACCAATTGTAAAATATACTGCAGGCAATATTAATTTAGTTGGTAAATACTTTGAAGGTCATTTTCTCGCTCATGTGACAGAAGAAGAACTAATATATGGTTGGTATACGACTCGCTTCACACGCAATTAGAATGATGTCATCATCGAAAATGTTCAATAATTATACTGATAATTGATTAAGTCAATAATAATAAATTACCAAATTTTATATTACCATCTTTACTTTAAACATTGGTATTCCTCAAAATAATAGAAGTATCACTAAATTTTGCTGGCTCTTTTATTCTCACAAAAATTTAAGCCAAGAAAATCCAGATTTACGGTTTTTAAGTTAAGCCATCAATATTTTATATAATTTTTATCACTAAACAGTACTGATACAGTACCTTTGCCTTCAATATTGAAAATAGTGAATAATATTTTAGTCTCTCTAAGGGGCACTTAAAAAAATTACATACACATAAAAAATGTCTGTAATATCAAGTGCTGATAAATAACTGGAGTTGCCTAAAACACCCACTCTGAGTAAATGTAAATCAAAACTTGTATTAATTTTAATAACTTTTGAAAAATTATTTCAGACCATTAATCCTGAACTGTCTGCTAAGTAATGATATAGTGAATACATCCCTATAGGTGATATATTTAAATTTTAACTATATCACCCAAAAACTTGTTTATTAGGAGCCTCAAATTAATATTGCGCATAAGGCTTCCAAAAATACCAATGCAACCTTATATGTACCTATGTAGGTACATGTACCATTGTTTTGTACACCGTGTCCACCTAGTGCGCGTAAGTCCAATATCCAGGTTAATAAAAGATATAACTTAATTTTTTTTCTACAGAGTTGCCTATTTTCCCGAGCTGCACAAAATGAAAACATATTTGCACATACAGGGTGTTCAGTTTTTCCTTAGCAGGTACCAATTTAATTTTTTTAAATGGAAACCTATTTTTTTATGGCATTATCGAATTCTACGTGAAAAATTAACGGGACTTATCAAAACGTATCAAAAGTTGACCTGCTATATACAGGGGGCAAAAAAATCGTGCCAAACCTGATAATTTAAAATTTGAAAAATCTCGACTTTTTCTAATAGAACAGCCTGTGTTTTACGATTTCATTAGATGCCTTTCTGTAGACCCTACAATTTTTTAATAGCTTTCCCTATACCTAAGTTGCGTAGTTTTTGCAAAAAACTCATTTTTATGTAAAATACCTACCGGATTTGCGCCCGTTCCTTTGTCGGGAAAAATATTCTAAGGGTATTTATATTAAGTCAGCTTGCAACTATGAGTATTCTTTTTTCAAAATTCTATTCATCCAAATTTTTTAATCTCCAATTTCACTAATAACTTTCCTAACTACGGTAACAGTGCTTGATTTTCAATATGAGACGGATGAAACTTCTTCAATATTTTATTTGTCAAGCTTTTGAAAACTCCAAGGTTACCACTAATTTCCTGGCACTAATATTTGGATTTTCAACAGCAGACGCCACAACTTTAAACTAAATATTATCGTTGTTACTTTTATCTCTCCTGCTAGTTTTCTAATAATTCGCATGCGCTGTTCATTCAAACCTTTCCTTCATATTTTCAAAACAGTGGGAATCTCTGTAAATGTGGATTATTTGCTTTGTAGAAACGTGCTGCTAGCAAACATTTCCCATATTTTGCTAATTCTTAATCACTTATAGCGATTTTATGTTTTTTTTATTTTATTTACAAATAAATGGTAACTTTCCATAAAGACTTATTTATTAAACTCAAATATCTAAATTTTTCAGTTATTAATATTTATTTTAAATAGTGTAACTAGACAACTAATAAATTTAATAAAAATAAATACCCTTACAATATTTTTCCCGACAAAGGAACGGGCGGAAATCCGGCATTTTACATAAAAATGTTTTTTTTTGCAAAAACTACACAACTTAAGTATAGAGAAAGAATTATATGTATAGAAAAGATCCATTTTTATTTTTGATAGATACCTAAAGGTTCTTATGATCGAAAGACGGCGGCAAGACGCAAGGGTTTGTTCTCTGTAACTGGCGCCTCCGCCAAAAATTAAGATTACTTTAAAGGTCTATTAGAATTTCATAAACATAAATACTGCAGTATTTTTAAAAAGGTTTTTTTTTGTAACATTATATTATTAATGCTAATAGGCAATGATGTACGTTCTTAAAGCAAAGTGTACAAAAACAGCTTTTTAAGACATGCTTTATTTACTTCTGATAGAATAATTCGTTACTGTTTGATTTTGTTGAAAGCGTGCACATATAAACAAGCATACGTAAAAACGTATTTATGTTTTTTATAGCCCGAGAACCAAGTCATTTTAAATATTCTGAATTTTTAAATCTGTACTGTACTCAAAAAAGATAAGTATAAAAAATTGTAAATGTTCACCAACTTCATTATAATATTTAATTTTAAAGCTTTTGGTATTTAGTTCTTGTTACTGTATTGTATTATTTGTCACTAAAAAAACCTAAATTTTAAACTACATAATAATGTCCGTCTAGACTTCCGAGCGGCATCGCTGACTTCTTCAGAAAAAATCCAAAAATTTAGTTTTAAAAGTGTGTATGTATCTTACGTTTGATAAATATTATTTTGTTTAGTAATGATAAAAGAAACTAACAGCAACTCAATAGATAGCTACCTTTAAAGGCAAATATGATCTTAAATTTGTCGAACATTTAATATTTTGGTGGCCAAAAACTTTTTTACTCTCAAACAATTTAAGAAAACTACGAGAAGTCCGCATCTGCTTATCCCTTGATGAACCATTACCTTGACATTTACTATTTTTGGAAAAGTAAAAAGGTTTTTAGTGACAAATAAAGTAATACAATTAAAAGTAGTAAATATCTAGTTAATTCTTTAAGACTAAATATGATCTGGTGAACATTTACTATATTTGTAAAAAGAATGAATTGTATTGTATGCATGTTCCAAAAATTAGCATACGTAAATTACGATTTTTTGAAAGGCCGGGATAACTAATGCATCTAAATGCAACCTTGGTAGTAAACAAACTGGTAGCATACCGTTACTTACGTCATACCTTCAAGTCAACAACCTTAGAGAAATCGTTCGAAAGAAGGACACCTTTTCTCTTAATACATCTGAATTAAAATCTTGTAAATTAATTAAGTGTAATAAAAAATGGCCAAATATTGTTTGCTAAACGAACAAACCTTTTAAAAATGGACTCGTTCGAATAAACTTTCTCTTTCTACTTTTCTCCCCCTATCTTTTTAAAATTTAGATATTATTATTAGTTTGTTTAGTATAAATTAGCTTTGTCCGTCATAATTTTAATTCGAGGATGATATTTGGGCAATACTGCGTGATATTTACCTTCGTTGCCTTTTATACAGGTTGTCCCATATAAAACTTTCCACCTGAACATTTCGTTTAAAATGAAGATTTGAAAAAAATTCAAAAACACGTCGATTTTTAATTTGATTTACATCATTACCTATTTTGCAGTTGCCACCCCTTCGTAGATCGAGGTATCAACTTTGAAATTTCAAATGGGACTACAGGGTGTGTGATACATCGTTTGAAAGCTCTTTGACTTTGAATCCGTAAAAAAAATTAAAAAATCATTATGAGTTTTCAAGAAAAAAACATTGAAATTAAATTTTTGGAATTTTGTATTTATACATTTAAAATTGTTTATAATAGATGCACAAATTGTGCACCAAGTTGTTCTCGGAAGACTGTCTACGAAACATCTCCTTACATTTACAAAAACCTCTGGAGTTAAATTCCGACATTCTTTTACAATATGTTGTCTTAAATCTTCAAGATTTTCGGGTTGACTTGCAAAAACCATTGATTTGAGATGTACCCAGAGAAAAAAGTCATTTGGACTCAAATCGGGGGACCGAACTGGCTATTCTATAGCCCCACGCCTACCTATCCATCGTCCTGGAAAATTCTGATCCAAATAAGCCGGAACTCGTCGCTCAAAACGGGGTGGAGCTCTGTCTTGTTGGAACGTCACAAGATTTTCATCCAGCTGATCATCATTCTCCAGAATTTCTGTGATCATTGGATCAATATGATCTTCCAACAAACGAAAATAACTGGCTCCAGTCAAAGTATTATCTAAAAAGATGGGCCAACTATGTGATTACCCAATATTCCTGCCCAGACATTCAGATTTTCTGGATACTGAGTGTGCGATTCCCTAACACAATGAGGGTTTTCACCCGACCAATAATGCATATTCACTGTACCTACCATTGAGAAAAAAGGTACACTCATCACTGAAGCAAATATTGTAAAGTATATTTTGATTTTCTGTAATTCTGTTAGACATGATATCACAAAATTCTATTCATCAATCCGGATCATTCTCGTTCAAATAATGCACAATATGGGTTTTGTACGGATGCCATTTACAAGTATATTTTGCAAAATCCGATGAACGTTCGACTTAGGGATCCCTGTAGTACGCTCTAACGATCGCACAGGTTGGTGTGGATTCATTATCAGTTCGCTCAAAATTCCTACTTCCATTAATTCGTTAGGAGGATTGGTTGTCTTAAGATTTGGTACGGATCCAGTTTCTCGAAATTTCTTAACAGTCTGGCTCACGTAGGTATGACTTGTCTTTCTCTAGCACATTCATTTTCTATAAAGCAAAATTAGTTGAACTCTTTCAGCTAACGAATAAACCATAATGAAAATTGATAAATATAAAAGTTACATTTTGACTGTAAGCCGAATATGAGATTTGATACCATTGAAAATGGTTTCAACAATAACACATTTCCGAAAAAATGATATCAAATAAAAAGGGAAAATGGAATGGAATGCAATGAAATTAATAAAAAATTGATAAGAACTTCGACCTTCTTTACGTTTCGTTTATTATTGTTTTTCTCATCTGAAGTAGAAACTTTTTTGCTGTTTAATAATTAATGTTTTGATGTATGAAAATCTTTCCAGTGGTTAACACATGCTATAAATTAAAATAAAACAATTTTAAATGTAAAAATACAAAATTCTAAAAAATTTATTCCAATGTTTTTTTCTTGAAAATGAATGACGATTTTTTAATTTTTTTTTACGGATTCAAAGTCAGTAACAAAAGAGCTATCAAACGATGTATAACGCCCTGTAGTACCATTTGAAGTTTCAAAGTTGATTGTTATTCCAGGGAACATTCATGCTGTGTCTGAACTGATATTGCAAGATCGTCATGTGACTTATCGTGAGATTGAGGCATCCTTGGGCATTAGTGGTACTAGCCATACATTCAAAATTGCACGAACATTTGGCCGCCAAAAAATTGTTTGCGTTGGATCTTCCATAATTTGACAAACGCTCAAAAAGGGCTTGTCTCCATTGGTCGAAAGAAATACTCAAATAATATGATCGCGGTGCAAAACCTATCTATGACATCATAATAGACGATGGATCATGGATCTATGCGTATGAACTGGAAAGTAAACAGTAGATCTTTCAAGATGAGCTAAATCCAACCAAAGTTGTACGCGTACGAAGCAAATGGTCTATTTTTCCGAGAAAAACAGGATATGTGGTAACTGTACCATTTCTGCAACGCCGGACGGTCAATTCTGAATGGTACACAACCATTTGTTTGCTGGAAGTCTTCGGAAAAATAAGGGAAACCAACCACCGAAGATGCATCATTTTCCATTAGGACAATGCGAGCTCTCACACATTTGCTCAAACTAGAAACTTTTTGAGAACTGAGAAAATCGAATTGATGATTCATCCTCCGTACAGCCCTGATTTGGCACCCAATGACTTTTTTATTCCCGCACAACAAAAATAAATGACAAGGTCAAAATGTTTCGATGCCTGAAGAAGTTTTTGATGCGTCCAAAACGCATGCTTTGGAAGTATCGCAATCGGAATGGAAAAAGTGCTTCGAAAATTGGTTCAAGCGCGTATAAAAGTGTAATGAGAATGTAATGGAGAATAATTTGAAAAATGTATGCGACGATAAATTTCTTTTTTTGTTCTCTATTCACGAAATATAAAAGGCAACAACCCTCTTTTAATTTTTGTACAAAAATGATCTAATTTTTATGGAAGATAGGTGCTATTTATCCAGAAACTGTATCCGTGTGATCTCGAATAATACGTCAGAGTAAGGCGTAAAAACTTGTAAATAAAGCGACATGTTAACTGATTTACACATTCACTGTCCTGTAACAAATATAAAGCTGACATATTATTTTGCGGTGGCTTATATCCTATGCCTTGTACGAGCGTGTGGTTTGTTATCTGAATATTTTATTTCGTTTTCCACGTATTACATTAAAGATAAAGGAAATTGAAAAAATGCAGACTGGGTATAATTCCAACAAATATTTAGTGCTATTTTTAAAGAATACAGAAGAAAACCAAAGGGGCTTTTAAACTAATGACGGGTGATTTTGGGAAATGCTATTTAAAATAAATTAAGCTGGACCTAAGTAATCCGTAAATCAATAACTATTTTAACAAATAAACAACCTTTATGAAATAATAATGTAAGGGTTATGTAAGTGCGTATATTTGAATTGTGATGTCACTTTACAAAGGTAAACATACATACATAAAATAGAAAGAAATAGAGGGTGTCCCGTTTACACTAACAATGTCAAAATTGGTGAACAAATAAATATCAATTACATCTTAAAAATTTTATTCCTAATAGCAGTTGCGTAGATACAGGTAGTTTGAGGGCTATAATTGAAGGAAAAATATGTTAAAAGAGAAACATTTCTTAAACATCCTAAGGGCTTTGCAAACCCCAAAGGATGATACAAAAAACAGGTGTACTAGTTGAAAATCGATTTTTCGAGGAAACGAAGATGAAGACATTTGTGCAGCACGCAAAGACACATAACATATAAAAAAATTAAGCCAATTTAACAGAAACCACTTTTCCATAAGGATTGTGCGGGGTCCTTTATTGGAACATACTTTGCCAGATCTATTAGATGCGTTCTTGAATATTAGAAGAGAGTTATGGTACATGCATGACCACATTATACGCGACAGATCTTTAATAATAATCAGCTTGCTGAGCAATAGATTTGATGTGGGTAAGATGCAGCTCTAAATTATTGGCCTGTCAGGTCACCCACCTGAATCTCTCAGATTTTTATTTTTGAAGATTCATGAATGGGTAAGTTTATTCTACTTTAGTACACAAAATGTACTCTAGTCTATTTTGAAAACAGTTCGTTATCATCGGTAACCCATCAGTTTATCTATATAGGTTGCACTAATTTACCTAAGGAAATTAGTTAATTTGTCTAATTGAATAATTAAATAGTTCACTTTAATAAAAAATATATTAACGAATTTGACGTCTAACGATTATCCCCAAAATAAAAATTGATCTGCTCCTACAAGTTTTTATAAATTCATGCTGATACAAAGTTGTATGGACTATTATATTTTAATTTAATGACTATAATAATCAGGTTTAGAACAAATCTTCATCGTCGTCATTATATTTGTAGCAAAAAACCTTGAAATTACTAATATAAATAAGGCAGATATTCTTATATCGTTTTCTTATTAAAGGCAAAGTAGCACTTGTGTAAATAATTGCGGCAGCATTTTTGTAAACAATGAATAACCACAGCATAAAAGTAAAGAAATGAGTACTTTGTCTACAATGTCTTCAAGGTATTTGTTGTTAACTGTTAAAAATAAACATTTGCCTTCACGAGACAAACTGGTTAATAAGTATGTAATTTTAAAAGCAGTTTGAGTTTGCAAATTATCGTTAATAATATACAATTCACTATTCTACAGATAATAGGCCAGGAAAAAGAGCTGGGAAATGACCATTTTGCGACTTTTTGTTTCGGCAAGCTGAATTTATCACTATAGATGCTAAATATTATGTACAATAACATATTAGTTTCTGCAGTCATAAAAATGGGGGGAAAATTGTTTTCAGGCTGGTTAATTGTATAATTTTTAAGTGAATTCACTTTTTTCGCTTATAATTTTTTTCCGTTCATTTCTACGAGAAAACAGTAAAGTACTTTTTTTTCGTCTTCGAAAGACCTACAAAACTAGCTCTCAGCGTCAAAAAATATTGATTAGATCAAAAGTTCTAAACAGAAGAAGTTTATTTATGACTTTTGAATTAAACATTTATAAACTGCGTTATTATTACCGGAACGTTTTGGTATCGCATCCTCTCATTCCTTATCACTGTATAATAACTCACACGAAACCTGGAATCGGTAAGTTGAATAGTTTACAAGTTATGGCCTTATAAACAAATTAACTAATTATTATTAGTCTGGACGATCCCGAGTATCTTCCACAATCGCACTGATTTTTTCGTGGTAGATTTCATAATAATACATTGAAATCTATCATTTTCTTTTATTTCAAATTTGCAACCTGTAATTTATTTTTTATTTTTTAGCCTTAGTTGCAAATTGAAATATACGACGCACGCGCATGATGATGTTACATATTCGGAAAGCTTATGAAAAGAGCTTTAGGTAAAAAAAAATCGTTGAAAAACAACGGAGTTACAGACTGTCAAAGTGACGGCCTATTGTTAAACAAATTATGTTGGTAGCGGCAAAAAGAAATACTGTCAAACCGGCAACCCGAGTACTTTCCCAGATAAAAATATTTTATTTGTGGAAGTATGTTAAGTGCATAAGAAATGTTATCAAAAGTCAGTGGGTCGCTTGATTTTTCGGCGAGCCGTGGCGCGGCGGAAGGGTGGGGGAAGCGAACGACAGCGAGTCCGAAGAAAATTACAATAATATTCATAGTCCTGCCGTCAAAAAAGCGAAATTTGCTTGAAAATAATATATTTGACAGTCTGTAACTCCGTTGTTTTTCAACGAATCTTGATGATTTTTGTTTAATTTAAAGCTCTTTTCGTAAGCTTTCCGAATATATAATAATATACAGGGTGTTAAAAAAGAGTGTAAAATATTTAAGGAGGTATGAACCAAAATAAGCAGAAAAGTCTCAATAAACATGGGTCCGCAAAGTAACGGTTGCGCAGATATGGAATGTTTTATGTTTTTTAGCCCCTTTTTTATGTTGCAAAAACGTTGTGTATTTTCTTATAATAGTTGGTTGATGTTTAGTGAAATAAACAGTACGTATTTGACAGTTGTTCTCAGTGCACAAGTTTTCTTTCGCTATGGCTGGTTACTCTAACACAGAATTAACAGACATGCATTTCATGTATGGTCGTGCTAATGGGAACGCCACCGAAGCGCGACGTCTTTATGTTGACGCTTATCCAAATCGCCAGATTCCTTCACAACGCATGTTTGGAAGAATTCACCAAAGATTGCGTGATACCGGTTCCTTGAGCAAACAGTGCCATTTATCCGGAAGACCAAGGTCGGTATCCACTCCTAGAGCAGAAGAAGAAATTCTAGCACTGGTAGAGCAGAATCCAGGTACGAGTGTGCGGAGAATATCAGCCGAGGTAGGAATTAGTGGTCCTCTTGTTTGGAGAATCCTTCACGAGCAACTGCTTTATCCATACCATGTGCAACGAGTACAGGCCTTAAATCCAATAAATGATCATCAAGCACGTTTGGTTTTTTGCCGCTGGTTTCTACGTCATGATGCTGAAGACCCTCGTTTTCTTGCAAACATTCTTTTTACTGATGAGGCCGGGTTCACAAGAAATGGAGTGTTTAATTTTCACAATACGCATATTTGGGCCGACGAAAATCCTCATGCTCTAATAGAATCTGGACATCAGGCACGTTTTTCATTAAACATTTGGATGGGTATTGTAGGTGACAGGTTTCTAGGTCCTGTTGTTTTACCAAACCGATTAACAGGCGCTGCTTACCTCAACTTTCTGCAGAACACACTGTATGAGTTTTTGGAAGACATTCCTTTGAATCAGAGGCAACAAATGTGGTTCCAGCATGATGGTGCTCCAGCTCATTTTTCCATGGCCGTTAGAGAGCATTTACACCAAACTTTTCCACATAGATGGGTAGGAAGGGCCGGACCTGTTTTATGGCCTCCAAGATCGCCTGATCTGAACCCTCTAGATTTCTTTGTTTGGGGATATTTGAAGACATTAGTGTATGGTACTCCTGTAAATAGCCTGGAAGAGCTGCAGCTACGGATTAATCAAAAGTGTCAAGAAATCCAAACCAATGAGGGTGTTTCGAAAGAGTTCGAATATCGTTGAGACAAAGATGTCGTGCCTGCTTGGAAATGGACGGAGGTCACTTTGAACATCTTCTGTAACTTTGTTTTTTGCTTGTTAAAAGCTTTCTTTGTCGGTTTATTCCTAATAAAATAAAATGTTTGAAAAACGAATAGTGGTCCATATCTACGCAACCGTTACTTTGCGGACCCATATTTATTAAGACTTTTCTGCTTATTTTGGTTCATACTATTACCTCCTGAAATATTTTACACTCTTTTTTAACACCCTGTATAACTATATCACGCGCGTGCGTCGTGTATTTCATTTTGCAACTAAAAAATAAAAAAACTTTCCTGATTGCAAATTTGAAATTTAAAAAATAATGATAGATTTCAATGTATTATTATGAAATCTATCATGAAAAAAATCAGTGCGATTGTGGAAGATGCTCGGGATCGTCCACACTAACAATTAGTTAATTTGTTTATAATGCCATAACTTGTAAACTATTCAACTTACCGATTCCAGGTTTCGTGTGAGTTATTAGACTGTGATAAGGAATGAGAGGATGCGATGCCAAAACGTTCTGGTAATAATAACGCAGTTTATAAATATAAACTTCTTCTATTTATAACTTTTGGTCTAATCAATATTTTTTTACGCTCGAGGGCTAGTTTTGTAGGTCTTTAGAAGACGAAAAAAAGTACTTTACTGTTTTCTCGTGGAATTGAAGGCAAAAAAGTTATGAGCGAAAAACGTGAATTTACGTAAAAATTATACAATTAACCAGCCTGCAAACAATCTTCCCCCTATTTTTCTGACTGTGGAAACTAATATGTTATTATACATAATATTTAGCATCTATAGTGATAAATTCAGCTTGCCGAAACAAAAAGTAGCATCCAACTCTATATTTCCTGACTAATGATTATACCTTTTCCAATTCCAGTCAAAGTTTGTTGAGCGTCGTTATTCCCTACTATGTTCCTATCATTATCGGTATTGTTTTTATTTTGCGAAGAGCTATCTTTCTCAAACGAATAATTGTCTATTCCCTCAGATGTGTGAAACACGTTTGATTTAACTGTAACTTTATTCTCACATTTCTGTAAATTATTCACACAGTCAGCTGAAATGGCACTGTTGGGGTACACTATCTGTTTTATAGTCACAGGGCCCTGGTATACAGTTTTATTCCCGATGTGTACGTCTGTTGAGTTCACTACCGAAACACTTTCAATCGTCGGTAGGCCGGCCTCACTTGACACAACAAGTGCGTCTTCGATTTCATCGTCACTATCACTATCCCTACAGGATGAGGTACTGACGTTGTCCACCTGGTATTCGTGTACATCGGTGCTTTGGGAACTGTGACTAGTGGGACTGGAAGGCAGCGACAAGGTCGTCTCCTTCATTACTGACCCGGAATTAGTTTAGTGCACATCAACTGTGCGACATCGACACGAACCCATGGACATTTCGCACTCAACTGGGTTTGTTTTCAGTGTGGAGATAAAGTCGAGGTGCCGTGGTTTCACTCTGTGCTTGTCAGTGGCGTAGACGTAATTGGTGTGGCGCTGTGGCGACAATTCCGTGGCGAGAGTTCCTTGGTCTATCTGCAACAAGTAGAAAGTTTGGTTACTAATAAAAAGAAGTGTATTTAGTACAGAGAAATATACAGAGCGATTTATTAGAATGGGAAAGCTTCGCAAAAGGTAGACTAGGCACTAGTTTACAACCTGCAAAATTTATGTCTCCCTAGTATTGTTAAAAGTGTCTACATGTGTTTTTAAATGAAGTAGCAAAAATGGTACCAGTGAATGTAGATTAGGGTTTCTGATCGAGACTTCTCGAAGCGAGAATTCCCGGGAAATCTGGCCTTACTCGAGACGAGAAAAAAGTGTCGAGAAATCGAGAAATTTAAAAATCACGCGCATCTTATGTTCTTGATTGGAGTTCGTTTCGTTCATGCGTTCAATACGTTTCTCGACAAATAACTGAGCGGTTAAAGTGGTTTCTCGACTAGCTCATGATTTATTTATTTTAAGTTTTTAAGGCTTTAGTTTACTTTGACGATTCTTATTTTTTTAATGTACCTTGTTATAAGTCTGTGTAGAAATTTTATTATAAGCAGATACCTAATGTTGATGTTGATTCTGAAAATATTTAGTTCCTGTTCCTTTAGTTGATTATTTTATTTTTGTTTTGTTAATTAAAAGATTGTGATTATAAGTGATAAATTAATAGGAAGAACGCTTCTGTATCTTTAAATTAAAGCTTGTTTTTTTTAAAATTTCTTCGGTTAAATTCCTTATTTACTATTTGTTTAATTAAAAGACTGCATGATTAATGATTATTAATAATTATTGGAAGAAAGCTACGATTCAAAAACATTGAAATAAACATAAGTATAATGAAAGTGTTTAATAAAAAAACAAGTTAAAGGTTTTTAAGAAGAAGATACTCAAAGTTTAATTTAGTTTTGTTAGTAGAAGTAGAAACATATGTAATTAATAAAAATACTGAATAAATAATAAATGTTAATGATGATTGTTAAGTATAATAGCATGTTTATATTTCGCATTGCAATACCAAAATTATGACTTTTTTAAGTTTAAGAAATTTCTCGAGAATTCGAGAATTCCCGGGAATTCCTAGTCGAGAATTCTCGAACTCCGAGAAAAAAAGTGGCCGAGAAATCAGAAACCCTAATGTAGATCCAAAAATAAGAGGATTGATGCAAAAATACCTTATATGAAAGTTGCACGCCTCAGGTGATATACCCTCTTAAAGGAGAGGATTGAAATTCACATTTTAATTTTTTTCTTTAACATGGGGAATGCTAAAGACACGAAACTTGGTATGAGCATCCTACTAATAAAGAGACAACTTTCCAATATTTTTGGAGTGAAATAGTCAACCCCATTGCAGTATTTTATTAGAAATTTTTTATATGAAGCAAATTATTTATTTAAAAATATTTATTGTGAATACTGTTGAAACTGAGGAAGTTATACTGGAACATCTAGAACAAGACTGTGGTGCAAGCACAAGGCAGGTGCCGGCACTCTCACGATTGGGCTAAATTTTACCAGTTTCGCGAAGCCTTCTTTCCACCGAGGCCAATGTTTGTCTATGAGGAATCGGTCAATTACTATTTTTTCTGGATTCGAAAAACATTTGCAGCATGTCGACATATTCGTCATTGGTATAAATATTATTTGCCATAATTATTCTGATAATAAATTAATCAATTGGTACTAATTATTGGTTGACAGAAAGTGTCAATTTATTAATATGATAAATCACAATTTATTTGTTAAGACATTCGCCTACTTTATTTTTACAAATTTTCGCAATTACCCCTTTAGTGAACGATGACACATCTAATTTTTTTACTAGAAAACTATCGGTTTTATCGAAAAATTACAAGAGGTAAAAAAGTTGCGTAATAAATCAGTCTTCCCAATAAATTTTTAAATAAATAATTTGCTTCATATAAAAAATTTCTAATAAAATATTGCAATTTTATAAAATACGCCATTTATCAAAAAAATATTGAAAAGTCGTCTCTTTATTAGTAGGATGCTCACACCAAATTTCGTATCTTTAGCATTCCTCATGTTAACGAAAAAAATTAACTTCATATAAGTAAGCAACTTTCATATAAGGTATTTTTACTTCAATCCTCTTATTTTTGGCTCTACATTCACTGGTATCATTTTTGCGACTTCATTTAAAAACGTCCAGTATATAAACTTATTTTCACAAGCGTTTCCTATCGGAGTTACATCTGCGACCTTCGAAGAGGGTTGAAAAATAGTAAATACATCTACAAAAACTGTTGGAGATGACGACTTTCAACGTCATTACAAAGTTTTATCCTGTAACGCATTGATTGGTCAACACATTAAAAAAACAATTGATGTAATGAGTTCTACATCTAGTGCACTCTAGTGCGCCAATCGGGCCTCAAATATCATCACTTAAAATTTTACTTTCAGCCTCATAGGGGCGACAATGATCATGATTTCGTAGTACCTGCAACAGAGGTGCTCTTGCTATTTTTTGACATTTTTGTAGGTCTCAGTAGGGGCGGATCATCACATTGAGAATAGGTGAAGCATTGACTACTAAAAAGAAGCAAGCATTTTCAAGGTCAAACGGCTTTAAATGAATCTGGACATTTTTAATCGCATTTCCAGTATTACCGACGTTCGCGAGAAGGATTTTCATTTAGATTTTATAAAAATAACAATATTAGTTCGGCTTGTGGACTTCTGCGGACATTAACGCACACCGTACATGTATGTTCCAAAGAAGCTTCGTGATTACAACAGCCTCGCGTGACGTTCCCAAAATTGTTAAATCCCTCCTTATTCCACACGCCCGACTTTACACCCACAAGTAAACACCGCATACAGAAAATTTAAATAAACACTTCCACACGACCACTTATACTCCGAATACTATTCATTCCTAAACTTCCGAACGTACACGTTGGCTTTTGACTTCCCTTTTTTCCAATTCGAGAGAATAAGCCACAGGTCTCTTTTAATTTAAAAAATCCTTTTTGTCCTCAATTTTCCCTCTGGAAAATGACGTTTCCAATAAAATACATACTGGATCATACATAGGAAACATTTCTACAATTATTACACAAATCAAGTATTAACTAAGAACCGTTATAATCGTGCACTGGACGACGCGTATCGTATAAACTGTTTAAAGGCAGGCGATTGGCGACGACCATGCTGCTTCAATTTCCGCGTCACTCGTTCCCCCACGCCGTAGATTACTCCCGTGTTGGCCGCCTCGTTACCATGACAACCGCCGTAAACAACCTATGAAGAGAAGCAGAATACAGACTGATTTCGATCTGCGTCACTTGCTTATACTATACCTTATATGGTACGAGGTTGAGTTCACACTCAGCAAAGGCAATGTTTCTTTTAGAAGGCGTTCACCGTGCAACTATTTTGTTTATTTCTGCGTATTAAACAAACAAATACAATACATTTTCAATATAGAGTTACACCTAAATTATAAAATTTATATAAAATTAAATATAATTTTAAATTGCACAACCAAACGGAAACTTTAGCTGAAGCGGTCACTTGCGTCACCTGGCGAGCCGCCACTGGGCCTCAGGCAGTTAGTAGCAGTAGCCACGATATGTAGGAAGGTTATCGAAGTGTCAGTCACCGATTTCAATGAAGTTTCGCTGTGTTGTAGAGGACAAAAATATATTTTCTTTTCTGTCGATAAAAAAAGAATAAAAAGCACTAAAGTTTTTTCCCAATAACAGTTTTTTCAAGAAATCTCTGTTTCTATGCAATTTTTTTTATAATATCGGTATTATTAAAGAGATTTCTTGAAAACACTTTTTTTGGGGGAAAATTTAAGGGGTGCTTTATACCTTTTTAAAATATTTGTTGGCAGAAAAGAAAATATACGTGTCCTCTATAACATAGCGGAGTTTCTTAAAATCGGTGACTGACACTTCGATAACCTTCCTTGTCAGTTACATCTTTTACTTATATATAATTAACTTCATTCGTGGATTTAAGGGATCAAAGCAACTGGATCGTTCATCAGTTCTCGCATGTATGATGTACTGACGAGGACTAACAAACCCGGAATCGGTATAAGTGGTGTGTTCAATGGTATTGCTGGTGTAATATAATTCTAGTATGGCACATAGAGTAGTTGTATCCTGCTATATCCGAACTTGAAACGTTCAAAAACTCCTGGAGTTTGTCGAATTGACCCACGAGACGCGATAATGTAACTCCGCAGTCTAAAGTACGATGGTTTTCGGGTTCTGTCGTTGCCTGTGTTGCGTTTTCTTGGTCTTAGCTAGGAATCCTTGACATGTCCTTGTTGTTCATGTGCTAGACTCTGTGGGGGCGGACTCGCTATCAGAACCTCTAGGCTCGCCTTGATGTTCATTTCGGTTCCTCGGGTAATGGTGATCCTCTGAGATGTTCCGAAATGGCTGTAACTAATCATATTTAGTGCTCCCAAACGTTTTGCAGTCTTTCACTGTCGGCATCTTCAGTAGTGACTCTAAAAATGCTTCGCCACGACTGAAGCTCAGTAAGGATCGTGAAAGTCTTAAAACCACTAATCATATAAACTAATTATGAGATGTGGAAAACAGGGGTTTGCTCTTCCTCTACTTATCAAACGATTTGGGTATGCAACAACCAAATACTAAAGAGCTACCAAACTGAAACGACATAAACTAATTTGTTGTCTTAACAAAATAATATTTCTTCAAGCAGTTTTGGCAAATCTTCTCCAAGAAGTCTGTGATAAATTTCTCCAGTTAATATGACTGGAAAAAAGGATGGGACAATCAGACAACAATCCCCACCCCAACATTACAGGAATATTGATGTTGATGGCGACTTTCTGGCGCCGTATGTGGGTTTTCATAAGTCCATATATGGCATCTCTGGAGAAGTTAGCTTCATCGGTAGAGTATTTGAGCAAACAATCGTAGATTGGGTCCTATTCTTTCTTGCAGTTATACAGGGTACCCCATCGAAAACGTACCGCAAGGCATTACAGGGTAGTAATGAACTTTTCGGCAAAATCCAAAAACAGGTAAAGTTTGCTTCTGAGGGGGACAACTTTTGGCGCAAAAAGCATAGCAAAATCTTCAACCCCCTAAGTGGGGGTGCCATCCCCCAAATTTTTTTAAATGGGAATGGGGGTCAAGTGGGGGGTCATTAGAAAGGGCTTTTAATTCTCTATACATCGATTCTTACTTTTTGAAAATCGATCCATTATTTTAGAAAATATGCAGCTTTGAAAATACGAACAATATTTTTGACGAGAAATGCGAAAATCGATTTAATTTTACTTCAAAACTTACGGTATTAGCTTGGTAAATTCCTTCAAAAGAATTCGCTGTTTTTTTTTTCTGATTTGCGAATTCTTTAGCCTGATTTTGGTGAGCAAAAAATTGTCCGCTTTTTGTTTCGTATTTAGATAGGCCACAAGAAGTTGCTAGATAACTGTCTTGTGACTTGTAGTTGAAGAGTACCAATACTGCCGAGTCTTTTAAATTGATTAATTATGGTGTACTCAATTCCAGAAAGAGTAGAAATTATTGAGCTTTTTTTCAAAAACAATGAATGCGGAAATCGGGTCGCCGAACTGTTCAACCAACGGCATCCTGAGAAACATGCGTCTGGAAAAATTGTTCGCGAATTGGTGGCCAAATTTCGCGAAACTGGCTCCGTTCATAACAAAAAGAGGCAGGTTGAAAATCCGGTACTAAATGAACCTACGGAAATAGCGGTATTGGGGCAAGTGGCAATGGATAGTACGCTGAGTACAATGCAATTGGCTACTGCGACAGGAGTGAGTCGTACAAGTGTCCAACGAATATTAAAAAAATACAAATTCCATCCTTATAAGATTCGGCTAGTGCAAGAGCTAAATGAAGACGATTTTGATCGTCGTTTGCAATTTTGCGAAATAATGACTGAACGAGCGATAAACGATAATTTCCTCTTTAATGTGTGTTTTTCGGACGAGTGTACGTTCTTCTTGAATGGTTTAGTGAATCGCCATAATTGTCGTTACTGGGCTGATACCAATCCAAGGATTTTCCATGAGACACACTCCCAACACCCCCAGAAGTTGAATGTATGGGCAGGTATTTTTGGAAATTCCATTGTAGGTCCTTTTTTCCTTCCTGGAAATTTGACAGGCGATATGTACTTGGATTTACTACAAAATGTCATCGACCCAGCTCTAACAAATATCATAGAGGACGACCCTGCTTACAATGAACACGAACTGATTTTCCAGCAAGACGGAGCTCCTCCACATTACTCGCTCAATGTGCGCAATTACCTAAATGAGACGTTTCCAGGACGCTGGATAGGACGAAGAGGTGCAATTGAGTGGCCCCCTCGGTCACCCGACTTAAATCCTTTAGATTTCTTTCTCTGGGGGCACATTAAAAGCAAAGTTTACAGCACTCCACCTGATACCTTGGAAGATCTGCGAGGACGAATCATTAATGTATGTCGCGAAGTAACACCGCAAGTGCTCCAGAATGTTCGACAACGGTTTGAAGACAACCTGTATCATTGTATGCAAGTTGGCGGACAACATTTTCAGCATTTACTTGACTAATACCGTAAGTTTTGAAGTAAAATTAAATCGATTTTCGCATTTCTCGTCAAAAATATTGTTCGTATTTTCAAAGCTGCATATTTTCTAAAATAATGAATCGATTTTCAAAAAGTAAGAATCGATGTATAGAGAATTAAAAGCCCTTTCTAATGACCCCCCACTTGACCCCCATTCCCATTTGAAAAAATTTAGGGGATAGCACCCCCACTTAGGGGGTTGAAGATTTTGGTATGCTTTTTGAGCCAAAAGTTGTCCCCCTCAGAAACAAATTTGACCTGTTTTTGGATTTTGCCGAAAAATTCTTTACTACCCTGTAATGCCTTGCGGTACGTTTTCGATGGGCTACCCTGTATACAGTCACAGTACGTAAATTTCTTAATAGAAATCGTCTTTTATCTTACAACTGTTTAATATTTTATTATATTTTTTAATGTAAATTCCAACTCTTTCCCTATCAAACTACTAATTATTTAATGTAAGGTAAATTTATAAAGTAGTGTTTAGTAGGCAGCGTTGAGAATTTCCTGAAACATTTTGTATATTATGCAATTATTTGTGTATAACTGTCCTAGCCAACAACGCGTTCAGAAAAAAAATATTACTTTAATGTATTAATAATACAATGACTTAAATACGTTTATAAACAGAGTATCTCGAATTTTAACCTTGAAAATTGAGGAATCTATAAAGTAAGGATATTAGATATTAAAAAAAAGTTATATCTCATGTAAATATATTCTGAACAAATGACGATAATTGTACAATAATTGAAAAAAGTGACATATTGCTTGATTAAGTTCATGTATAATTTTTTTTTAAACACAAGCTTTTAGTGACGTCATTTTATTTTCGTATTTTTCTAAGCAAACCCTTTAATTTGATCATGGGGTGCATACAAAATATCTGACCCGCCATCTTTGGGAGTCCGCCATATTGGATTTAGAATGACGTCACATAGCTAACCATGTATTGTCATCCAAACTAAGATAACTGTTTAACAATTCAGTTGCAAGATTTAACCCATACTAACAAGACAAGTTAAATAAAAACTTGTAATAATAAAAAATAGAGCCTTGATTCAAGCAAATGGCGTAGATATAAAATACTCTGGTTACATTTCCATAAAGAATTACGGCACTCCACTGGAAGAGAATAATATTTTCTATTATTTTTGAAATTCATATTCTGTTGGAATGAAAATCTTGACTCTAACAGCACCTCTTGAACTGAATGGGCATTTGATCCAACCTTCTTCCAAACATCTGTGGAGGAGCGTGGTGTTGTCAACACCATTTGCAGGTGGATAAATAATAAAGAATCAACACTATTTGGGGAGTATATTGAGATATCTGTACATGTTCTGCTTATAATCCCATTGCAACGTCCCGGAATGAATAATAAATTTAAAATATCAGCATTTGAATATGTATTGTTTTCCATTTCTTATAAACACTAAATTAAACTGTCGTTAGACTAACAACAAATTGACAGTTTAGTAGTTTGTTTTGAAGTTTTGCTAAAAATTCCACAGCAATCCTCGCAAGAAATTACATGATTTTAGGTAATTACACAAAAAATAGTAGACTTAAAAACTAGAAGATATAGGTATAGGGAACCCCGACACCGCTCGAAAGAGAATAAAATTGTGTATCAGAATATGGAAAAACATACAGGGTGTTCCATTAAAAAAAACCGGTTTGTAGTTAACCAAACTCGACATTAAATTTCTAGCACCCTATATGCAATTAAGCCATTTTGAAAATATGGATGGGAAGGTTACTATAAAATACACAGAGTTTGAAGCTAGTCACTGTTTCTCTCCATTTTTTTGGAAAGAAATTAAATATCTCGAAAACGGTTAATTTTAGGAACAGGGAAACTTCATAAAAGTCCACTTAAAATAACTCGTAGAATCCAGAATTGCAATAATATATAGGGTGTTCCATTTAAAATAAGCAATGGCGACTTCCGATATAACCGGAAGTGGTATGTGGACGTCATTATTTTAGTTGAGGAGGGCATACCCGAAAACCCGGTATCCCAAATTTTCAAAATTCAAATCGAAGTAGTCTGAAATAATTCTAATGGGCCGTCACCGTGAGACACCCTGTATAGTAAACTGTAAAAAGCAACCCACTACTCATAAACTTTTTGTTTTTCCTTTCTGTTATTTCCTTTTTAATTTATTCGTTATTTTTTATTCTTCTTTCTTTGTAAATTAATATGTTTCTATATTTTTCTTCAGTTAATGCAGTCACTTAGGAAAAAAAAATCATTAAATTCTGAGACTGCAAGGAGTTTAAATGATAAAATACAGGGTGTTTCTACAATAGGGTTCCAAACTTCTGCTGCGTTTATAACTCATTAAAATAAGCCAAAAAGTTCCTATTAAAAAAGGGCTCAAACAAAACTGGTTTTTTTCTGTTATTGACAAAACGGTCGCGAATAAATAGAACAAAATTTATGGGTCTTACATAACTTTTTGCGTTAAATAACATGGGCTACTCCGTTTTTCGACATGTAAATCATATGCGTCCCATTTAGGTTGGTGAAGGGGGTTTTCGGCCCGAAATTTTTTTTATTTCACTTTGTTTACAATTTTCTCTGCAGATTTATAAAATCTTAACAATTTTACTTAAAAAATATTATCTTTGTCCAAATCGATATTTCCAGTGGTTTTCGAATAAATTGAGTTTGAAAATTACTCTGCTCTTTAAGTTATTAGGCCAAAAATTACAAAAATCTGTTTACCGTGGCAAATAAAAGACTGACGTTGCCACAACACTTAACAATTTAAGTTATTGTTAAACTGTCAATTGAGCTTTGCAGTGTTTAATTAGTAAAAGTGGTGTGTGGAAAATTTAAGTATACAACATTATTGCAACTCATAAAATGGAGTCATATTCAAACCGAAATGGCAGATATGCACTTTATGTACGGCCGTGCGGCTGGAAATGCATCAGAATCGAGGCAGGTATTTCAGAGGATCCATCATCGTTTAAGAGAAACTGGTTCGTTCCAACCAAGAGTAAATGATCGTGGCAGAGACAGATTTGTAAGAACACCGGTGATGGAAGAAAATGTATTGAGAGCTGTGCAGGACAATCCAAGGGTTAGTGTAAGAAGTGTCGCACGTATGCACAACATAAGTTTTTCCGTAGTTTGGCGAATTCTTTGCTTTTCTTTCTATACTACTTCATCCTTTTCATATCCAGCGTGTTCAAGCTTTAAATCCGAATGACTACGAACCACATCGGCAGTTCTGCCAATGGTTTTTGCGAAAATCGAGGCGGATTCCGAATTTTGCATCTCTTATTTTGTTTACGGATGAGGCAAGCTTCAGTAAAGATGGTTATGTCAATTTTCATAACGCTCATGAATGGGCTGATGAAAACCCACACAGCATATTTCAGTCCAGACATCAGATTCGGTTTTCCGTCAACGTTTGGGCAGGCATTTTAGGCGATCGGCTAATCGGACCGTTTGTGTTGCCTAATCGATTGAATGGTGAGGATTATTACAATTTTTTAGTTAACGACTTGCCAGGACTTTTGGAAGATGTCCCTTTAATTGAACGCCAAAGCATATGGTTTATGCAGGACGGGGCGCCACCTCATTACCTACATAATGTAAGACAACACTTAAATGAGTTGTATGGAGAAAAATGGATAGGCCGAGGAGGTCCTGTTCCCTGGCCTCCACGTTCCCCTGACCTTAACCCCCTGGACTATTTTTTGTGGGGTCAACTTAAGGCAAAGGTTTATAAAATTCCAATTGAGACCATTCAGCAACTACGGGAGGAAATTGAAACCGCGTGCATGGAAATAAGGCAAACACCTAGAATTTTCCAAAGAGTTCGCAAATCATTGAAGCGTCGAGCTAGATTATGCATCGAAATGCAAGGTGGTCACTTCGAGCAGTTCTTGTAATTTAACTTATTATTACTAATTTTAATCCCATTATTTTCTATTTCACATTTAGCTATTGTCTGCAGTAGTAATTAGTTCTTTAATTAGTAAGTGTAACTCTAAATTTAAATAGTCTTAGTTTATGTCCTAAATTATTTATTAAATGATCGGATCCTTCATAACTGCAACTTATTTAAATAATGTTACTGAATTTTTAAACTCAATTTACTCGAAAACCATTGGAAATATCAATTTGGACAAAGATAATATGTTTTACGTAAAATTGTTAAGATTTTGTAAATCTGTAAAGAAAATTGTAAAATAATTGAAATAAAAAACATTACCGGCCGAAACCCCCTTCACCAACCTAAATGGGACGCACATGATTTGCATGTCGAAAAACGGAGTAGCCCATGTTATTTAACGTAAAAAGTTATGTAAGACCCATACATTTTTTTCTATTTATTTTCGACCGTTTTGTCAATAACAGAAAAAAAAACAGTTTTTGTTTGAGCCCTTTTAAGGGCATATAACTTCCTAAGGGTGCGTTTTTGGGCACATGTTAATAGGAATTTTTTGGCTTATTTTAATGAGTTATAAACGCAGCAGAAGTTTGGAACCCTATTTTAGAAACAACCTGTATAAATTATCGATAAATATATTGGTCAGAATCATAAGCAATTCTATAGAAATAAGTTCTTTGTATATTTCACTTTTGCACTATTTGCAATTGATTATTATATTTTTGTACTTCAAGAGTGACAGAGAAAGACAATGAGCAAAACTAAAACCGTAGTCGATAACCCAGGGTTCGGCGCCTATGAACGGAGTTATAAATTTTATTTTATATTTTATGTAAATTATGATAGTAGTACCTACCTGATGAAAGTTAAACGTCCATGATATTTAAGCTTTTTATTAACCAAACCTGCATTATCTCGGAAACTCATCCAGAACGTTAAAATTTTTTAACTTGCACCTTACCTAAAATGAGAAATGTCTTACCTTTTAAACAGAGTGCAAACCTTCGTATTTTAAAGCAACTTAACCGAACAAATATTATTTGTTTACACAGGTTTGTAACACACATGACTGGTTTTGCAGACCTGCGCGGAATGAAAAATTTCATGACAACATTATTAAGTATTGGAAATTCCCATCGTATTGCAAAGGACAAATTTAATAAATAATTCATTACTGTTGCTGAGTGAGTAAAATGTCTAACCTAACTGATTTAAAAAAAGTCTTTTTAATTTTTGTTTTGAAGGCGTAATCCCCAAGCTGTAAGGGTGATATTTTTCATAGGATGTGGGACAACTTACCTTAAATTATTAATCTGGTACACAACTTCCTTCGCTTTTAAAATTATTACCATTTATCGGGTGTCCCAAATTTCGCGCAAAGTCTGAATTTTGCGCCATTTGTGCGGTAAAGTGTTGCCAGCGACAGTTCAATGTTACCAAAAATGGAAACGCGTTCATTGTACCTATTTAAAAATAAAATAATAAAAAATTTCGTATCTGAGGTTGATTAAACAACAAAAATAATCATATAGCTTCACAATATATTTCAACCTTAAACCTGAACCCAGAAACATAACCTCAAATTCATCAAACCTAACCTCAAAATAATACACTAGGTCTTTTCTAAATCTATGGGTATTATTACTAGAAAACTATATTTTTGGGCTTATATTTCCTAATTCTAAAGCCATAAACCTACACCCATAATAACATAACCTTAAACTCTTCAAAACCTAACCCTAATCCCTCAAAATCCAAAAACTTGAGCTAGAAATTCATAGAATTAGTACATTAGTCATTAAAGCTGAAAATCAGTTGTAACCTCCAAATTCTTTGAAACTGCATGGATTTGCATGAAAATTTAGAATAAGGCTCATCTTAGACTCAAGTTCAAAAGTGACATAAGCCGATTGACGTTTTTTGTTTTTAGGGGTAAAAGTGAAAATAAGTGAAAAGAATTGAAAAAATAAATTTTGAGCATTTTATTGATAAAAATCTTGTTCAAGCACAAAGATTAAATAACGTTAATAAAAATTTGTTGAAAGGAAAGCTACATTTTGGTTAATTTTTTACGTATCTTTCATAGTTTCAGAGTTATTATATAAATAAGGCAATTTTTTTTTTTGAATAATGAAAAATACGTTTTCAACTTTAACCCTACATTATTTAAAAAATATGCATTCTAAACCAGTCTATCTTCAGGATCGTATGAAAAACACTGAAACAAAACTAATTGTAAAGGGTCTACGATTAATTTTAGTTCAGAAGGAAATGGTACAGCGTTTACTGGTCATTTTTCCTTAAAAAATATGAGCAACCCATCTGTTTTTGACGATAACTCCTTCAATTTTGCTCTAATTAACTTTTGTAAGTGCTCATTTTGAAGGTCTTTTTGAGTACTACGAAAAACTTCAGGAGCGTTATACACGTAAAATTAATCCTTTTTCCGTTATTTGACGTTGAATACATCGATTCCAGTATTCCCCCCAAAACAAGTCCCCTTCCACTAACCATATTTCGCTTTGTATAGGGTACAACACTTTTTAAAAAACGATTTTCTTTGTTTATTTATAAGCTACATATTTGTTTATTACACTTTTATTCATAAAATGCGTAGTTTTTGAGTTATTCGCTTAAAATTCTTTGAAAAAGTGTTTTTTTTTCCACTCAAAATTCTAAATTTTCAATCGTGAATAACTAAAAAAACTATCTATTTCTCGAAAAAATTCTGCGAATATTTTTTGTTTAAAATTCTCTCGATTTCCAGCGTTATTTTTGAAAAAAAAAATGTCAACCCCCAACAGGGTGGAAGCGTCAATCAGCGCTATGTCACTAAAGTTCATTGACCTTTTCTCCAACTATCTGTTATATTTCAAGTCGATCCGTTCAGTTTCAAAGAATTCAGAGGTGAAAAGCTTCAATTACTGTACTAAATGTATACCAAAGAAAACTATTGAAAAACTTGAAAACTATTTTCTGAAACTTATAGGTATTTATTATTTTTGAAGCCCCTAACCATTATTCTTAAATATTTAACCTCAAATCTAAGAAATCTGAGCTAGACGAAGGATATTTTCCAAATCAAAGAATGTGACTCTTTGAAAACTCTATTCAGGAGTTAATATTTTGTATTTCTGAAGTCTTAAACCTATGCCACGTCCATAAACTCAAACCCTTGAAACTTATAGATAGATAAAATTTTACTAGATAAGTTATAAAAATTCCAACAATTTCAGCTAAAAACACTCAGACTCAAAATCTGTATTTTTTACCGAAATTATTCGATGAACTGTATTTCGTTATCTTCGTTTATATAAGACTTAAGTCCTTTTGCCGTCAAGGCAGCAATCTTTAAAAGGGTTGTTTTTCTGTTTTTTATTTTTATTTATTTTTTATTTTTTGTTTTTCCTCTTTGTTTTTTTGTTTGTTTTTGTTTTTTCTATTTCTAATTTTTATTCAATATTACAAAAATTTTCATTTTATTTTTAAATAGGTACCGAATCTTTGGTGTTGAGGCTGATCGGTTCCCACTCGATTTAAAAAATTTCTATATAAATATATCAAGTTATCGCACCAGGATAATAAAATGAAGCATATTTGAAGAAGAATAAAAAAGAAATTACCACTATAAGGTTAAAAAGATTGCTAAATGAACACATTATGGACAGTAAATAGTCTTGTTGAGCACAGATTAGCAAAATTAACAAAAATATATATAAGTTTATTAACAATTTTACAAAGATAAAAACACATTAAATATATTACGAGTACATGTACTTATAAATTTCCCTAGGCACGTAAACATTCGAGACATTTGAGAATGTTACAAAAATTAACAAAAATATACACACGTTTATTAACAATTTTTACAAAGACAAAAACAAATTAAATATACTACGAGTGTATGTAGTAAATTTCCCTAGGTATGTAAATATTCAAGATTTTTGAGAATTCTAATCAGTTTTAAAATAATGTTCTGTTGTAAAAATGCGGCCAATGTTTTATCACTTTGTAAACATTTGCTCCTGGACTAACATACATTCTAGAATTTGTCTGATTCTCTCCGACTATAATGTAATCTTCAGAAAGTTTCTTCAGTTCTAGTCCCTGTTTGATAAGTTCCTTTGCTGCCTGTCTCATATCCTCCGTAAAATCGTCATAATTAAAATCTCCAATAAAGTTAATGCCTATACTGATTTTCCTGTGGAAGTTCTGAATGTCCCATCCTCTTCCAACATAGATATTCCCATCTCCTCCAATCATAAAGTTGTATCCTATGTCAACGCTACGAAATGGCATCGCAAAGTGTTTCATTTGAACCTCTCTGATTAACATACAACATTTTTCGGTGGTGTTGCAGTTGTATGTAGAGGTGTGAGAAATTATAATTATATGGACAGGGTGTTGTAGAGGTTTGGTATTAATTTTGGGCGTTTTCCCACCCCAGGCTGATCTGTAGTAAACTTTGTGCTTGCCTAGTTGCGTTCCGTAGTTGTGTTCCGTGTAGTTATAGTCGTGATCATCTATTACGTGTTTTAAGTTTTGCGTTAAAATCAGCGTTATAATGAGACATGCCAGGCAAATCGCTAGAGCTATTGTCGCATTTCGTATAATATCCTTGTTGACGTAAAGGAGGCGGAAACAGTAAATGGTTAAGTTGTCCTTCTTCGAATCTAAAAAATAAAAAAAAATAGTATTAGTATAAATCGATAAATTTGCTCTCTAATCACATAAGCCAAACTTTACTTGTTGGTAGAACTTTTCAGAAACAAAAATAACCTCATGTTTAACTTGATCAGATTTTCTTTGGAAACATTTTTGGAACTAATTTGTATTGCTTAATATCGTTAAAGTAAAGTGAAACACTCCTTTAGATCAGGAAAATAAATACTGATTACATTATTGTTTTTTTTGCCCCCATTCAAAAGATTTTTTGTGTAAGTGGATCCTAATGTTGTGTATTTATTAAATATGAAAAAAGAATGTACCACCAAATTTTACTTCGGTCCCTGACTGATTTTGTTGTTTGTTTTGTCATTTCGTCCTACAACATATACTATGGCGAATGTAAGCAAAATGTTATTGCTTGCAGGAGAGTGTTCCATGATTGTGTACCGAAGAAGAAAAATGATTTTATTTGTGAAATTATGAGAAAATGTAATTCTTTATAAAACTTTCTGCCAGTCCTCAAACTGGTAAAAATGTGTTATTGTTTGAAAAATAACCCAAGCAAAGTGCTTCAATATCTTGAAATCTCGAAAAGCGTTACTAAAAGACATTGTTACTAGTTTCCAGTTCTGTGTACCTTGTCGCCACCAGCTGTAAGCTTACAGTACACTTCCTTAGGCGTAGCTGGAAATCTTAGACCGGTCCTTGTTGTTCTAGGGCTAGACTCTGTGGGGGCGGAACGTTATCAGAGCCCCTTAGACAATGGTGGACCTCTAAGACGTTCCTTAGTGCCCCCTGTAACTGTTGGCAATATTTCCAACTGGATCAATTCGATTTATAAACAATGACATACATTTTCTCATAAATTTACAAATAAAAAAAAATCCTCTTCAGCGACACCTATAAAAATTGATTTCTTCGAAAATATGTCAACATTTAGTTTGAAAAGAAAACACCGGATTTTACCTACGAACCCAAGGGTCGCTGATTTCGATACCGAGGTTGGTTACCTCCTGTTCAAGGTCGTTTAAAGGTAAAAGTAAGAACAGGAGGTGAAAAAATTGTAAAAATTTTTTACCTGCCTACATTTGTTTGGTGGCAGTAAAACAGACAGATAGAAACATTTAGTAATTTAGACAGGAAGATAAATGTTTTCAAACTAAATGTTGACCTGTGTAATCATTTCCCGATCCATGTTTATGGAAACTTTTTTCTTATTTTGAAGTGTTCTATGAGCAAGGAAAGTATAACTTATGAAATTCGGGACACTCTGTATAATCGTGCTTTTATGCTTTTTACTGATACAAAATTTAAATTTAAAAATTTTTTGAGTATTTGATTTTGAACTCCATAACACTGGGGTTAAAAGTGCAGTTTAGTTATTTCGTTATATGTTTTGCTATCACATCCTGGTTCTCTATTTGCTGCAGAATTAATATCTTGTAAACTATAATTCATGCAAGGGACGTAATAAAATCATATTTCCATTTCTCTTCTCTTTTCTCTTAGTTATATTTTAATAATAGCCAAGAGTGCTCTACAGCAAATAGGCAACCAGCATTACATTTTTATAGAATTTATTAAACAGTTTGTGTAAATATGAATTAATGCACAAGTAACAGACTTTCCCCCATTGTAACGCAGATTTTCTATAAATTGGAGTTAGTTTGAAACTTCAAATTACTTTTTGGTGTAACGAAACTTGTAATTTACGATGCCGCTTGTTCAAAAGCTGCAAATTACAAATTTCTTTACAACAAAAAGTAATTTGAGATTCAAATAACTCCATTTTATAGAAAATCTGCGTTAGAATGTAGAAAAGTCTGTTATTTGTGCATTAATTCATATTTAGACAAACTATGTAATAAAATCTATAAAAATGTATTACTGGTTGCCTATTTGCTATAGAGCCCTCTTAAGATATCCTTTTATTGGGCATCGCCTGTGGATGTGTATTTTTTTTAAATATATTGAATAAATTGAAGTGAGTTAAATAATTAAGTACTGTAGTTTCGTTATTAAAACTTATTTCAAATTTTGTATTTTTTAAATTTAATGGGTGAAACAATAATTGTAATAAATAATAAAGGATATTATTAGAAAAACAAGTATCAGGGGATGCCATGCTACCAAAACCCTTCGGAGCTCTCTTCAAATATTATAGATCAAGTAGGTTGGGAATCACCAAATAGCGAAATTACTAGAATCGGGTTTAATTTGGTCGCTTTTGGGAAAACGTAGACTCTGTGTCACTAAGGAGGCTGACTTGACTAGCACGTTTTCTTTATGAACACAAGCACATACAAGTGTGAATAAAATACACGTTGCACAAAAAGCCGACAGACAAAGAAAACCTAATGATATGATTATACTTTCTTGAGATATTACGGTTTTCTATTCATCCTTATCTCAACCGATCGAGGATGTCCTGTATATTTTTCTCTGTACTACTTTACACTTTATCGTTCTTAATATTGTTCCAACAAATTTACTTTTTATGCTTTATTTTAATCGGTATCTACGTATCACTTCCGTTTTTAACAAAATTCCAACACGGTCAAAATTAGTCATTTATATATGAATTATAGCAACTAAATTTAGCGTTTAATTTGCAACCGCTGCAAATAGAACTAAATCTAATACCGGGAAATGAGTCATATGAAATTGAGATACGTGCATTACTTTTAACATATTTTTTTACACAAAATAATATCACTTTGATCTTGATCCTACATTATGACGTTTATAATAATTATATACATATATTTTATGATAGACCAACAGTTGTAGTTTGATGAACACATAATAGAAAGATATTGGTAGGAGAAAAAACTATTCCATTTTTTCAATATTTTTGCTTCTCAAAATAATTACATTACCGCAGACAAGATAGTAGGTATAGTTATAGAGTACATACTCAGAAAACAGGAAAATGTGAAATAGTTGAAGTAGGAAGAAGCTTTATTTTGAATAATATGAAACAAAATATACTGAAGAATTGTCTAATTAAAAAATAAAAGAAAAAGATTCAAGTTCGACAGGTTAATAATTTTATTTTTAAATAATTAATATTGAAAACGGAACTAAAAAAGCATATAAACGTCATTCCATTGAAAGTTCGAATCGTTTTTTAAATACAATATATATCATATAGTAAAGTATTGGCGACACTTACTGTATTTAATTTTATTTTTCAATAATTCAATATACATAATTTCCGAAATTTGTATCTATAAACAGACATTGTCTGAAATAAGCCTTTTAAAAATAGCATTATGTCAACATTATTGTCAAAAGCTTAATGTAATTAATTATTATGAATGAAAAAAATTCAGTGGCAAAGGCATAATCATATTGAAAATAAATTTGTGAATCCTTTCATCTAATGAAATTTCTCTCAAAAATTTATTTTCAATGTGTTATTACCCTTCTCAATCAACTCGTCTCATTCGTAATTGGTTACATCATATTTTTGGATACAGAGATATTGATGTAACTCCTGAGTCCTTGATTATCTTAATGTATTTTCTTTTTTTTTAATTCTTGACTTTTACAATTAATTTAATAGTTATTTATGGTACTAGTGTGTTACGGTATACAGGTAATGAACTTTTCGGCAAAATCCAAGAACAGGTAAACTTTGCTTCTGAGGAGGACAACTTTTGGCGCAAAAAGCATAGCAAAATCTTCAACCCCCTAAGTGGGGGTGCCATCCCCCAAATTTTTTTAAATGGGAATGGGGGTCAAGTGGGGGGTCATTAGAAAGGGCTTTTAATTCTCTATACATCGATTCTTACTTTTTGAAAATCGATCCATTATTTTAGAAAATATGCAGCTTTGAAAATACGAACAATATTTTTGACGAGAAATGCGAAAATCGATTTAATTTTACTTCAAAACTTACGGTATTAGCTTGGTAAATTCCTTCAAAAGAATTCGCTTTTTTTTTTTCTGATTTGCGAATTCTTTAGCCTGATTTTGGTGAGCAAAAAATTGTCCGCTTTTTGTTTCGTATTTAGATAGGCCACAAGAAGTTGCTAGATAACTGTCTTGTGACTTGTAGTTGAAGAGTACCAATACTGCCGAGTCTTTTAAATTGATTAATTATGGTGTACTCAATTCCAGAAAGAGTAGAAATTATTGAGCTTTTTTTCAAAAACAATGAATGCGGAAATCGGGTCGCCGAACTGTTCAACCAACGGCATCCTGAGAAACATGCGTCTGGAAAAATTGTTCGCGAATTGGTGGCCAAATTTCGCGAAACTGGCTCCGTTCATAACAAAAAGAGGCAGGTTGAAAATCCGGTACTAAATGAACCTACGGAAATAGCGGTATTGGGGCAAGTGGCAATGGATAGTACGCTGAGTACAATGCAATTGGCTACTGCGACAGGAGTGAGTCGTACAAGTGTCCAACGAATATTAAAAAAATACAAATTCCATCCTTATAAGATTCGGCTAGTGCAAGAGCTAAATGAAGACGATTTTGATCGTCGTTTGCAATTTTGCGAAATAATGACTGAACGAGCGATAAACGATAATTTCCTCTTTAATGTGTGTTTTTCGGACGAGTGTACGTTCTTCTTGAATGGTTTAGTGAATCGCCATAATTGTCGTTACTGGGCTGATACCAATCCAAGGATTTTCCATGAGACACACTCCCAACACCCCCAGAAGTTGAATGTATGGGCAGGTATTTTTGGAAATTCCATTGTAGGTCCTTTTTTCCTTCCTGGAAATTTGACAGGCGATATGTACTTGGATTTACTACAAAATGTCATCGACCCAGCTCTAACAAATATCATAGAGGACGACCCTGCTTACAATGAACACGAACTGATTTTCCAGCAAGACGGAGCTCCTCCACATTACTCGCTCAATGTGCGCAATTACCTAAATGAGACGTTTCCAGGACGCTGGATAGGACGAAGAGGTGCAATTGAGTGGCCCCCTCGGTCACCCGACTTAAATCCTTTAGATTTCTTTCTCTGGGGGCACATTAAAAGCAAAGTTTACAGCACTCCACCTGATACCTTGGAAGATCTGCGAGGACGAATCATTAATGTATGTCGCGAAGTAACACCGCAAGTGCTCCAGAATGTTCGACAACGGTTTGAAGACAACCTGTATCATTGTATGCAAGTTGGCGGACAACATTTTCAGCATTTACTTGACTAATACCGTAAGTTTTGAAGTAAAATTAAATCGATTTTCGCATTTCTCGTCAAAAATATTGTTCGTATTTTCAAAGCTGCATATTTTCTAAAATAATGAATCGATTTTCAAAAAGTAAGAATCGATGTATAGAGAATTAAAAGCCCTTTCTAATGACCCCCCACTTGACCCCCATTCCCATTTGAAAAAATTTAGGGGATAGCACCCCCACTTATGGGGTTGAAGATTTTGGTATGCTTTTTGAGCCAAAAGTTGTCCCCCTCAGAAAAAAATTTGACCTGCTTTTGGATTTTCCCGAAAAGTTCTTTACTACCTGTAATGTCTTGCGGTACGTTTTCGATGGGCTACCCTGTATATATATGTCACACCAAGTAACTTATATGATGTAATACACGAGTGCCATACAAAATTTTATCCAACACCTTCATAGAATTCCATTTTAATAATGAATAAAAGTAACTTAAAATTTCAAGTTGTCAATGTCACAAAAAGTAATCTAACGAAATGAATGTATTTTTAAATATTGCGAAGGATGCGAGTGTCTAAATTGTGTCTATAACCAAGGGTTGTCAGTAAACAAACAATATTTTTTGAGTTGAAATCACGTTGAAATCCTAAAACCAAGACTGAAAATGTGGAAATTCCATCTGAAAATTTAGAAAAAGCTAATGTGGCTACTCCAGGCCAATCAAATCAAGATCTATATACAACAAAGAACTGAAGGAATTTCAAGATTGGAAAATCAAAGGAGGGGTGAAAGGCGTAAATGAAGAAGTCTTGCTGACTTATTTTTTAATTTACGTGAGAAATTAGCTCCATCCACATTGTGGACTAAATATTCCAGGCTGAAATCAATTTTGAGGGTTTACAAGAACATTGAAATATCTAAATTCGAAAGACTAGTGGCATTTCTAAAGTCTAAGCACAAACATTTTCAACCAAAAAAATCCAAGGTCTTAGAAAGAGAACAATTTTTACCTTTTTGCAAATGAAGCCCTAGACGAAGATCATCTTATGATTAAGGTAGGTTCTACTAGTTTAAGGCCCGGTACTTTGAGTGTCGGTTAAAGCTTGATTAACTGATCAGGCGATTAGACTGTACATATACTGATTTATTTTATAAAGGATAATCACAGTCTAATCGCTTGATTAGTTAATCAAGCCGAGACTCAAAGTACCGGGCCTAACTGTGTTATATTTATTAAATTTGTTGTGTTTAGGTGGCGTCGATATTAAGAGTTTTTGGCGTTTGAAGTTGCGAGGAATTGACCCATCTAAGCATAGACAATATTGAGGACAAAGGGCAGTATATTTAAATCATGATTTCTAATACTAAAACGAACAAACTAATAAGCTTCGCTGTTTTAAATGAAGAATTATATGTTAATCCAATTGAATTAATTAGAAAATATTCTAAGCTAAGGCCTCAAAATGTGGAGCATAAAAGGTACTTTTGCAGTTTTCAAAAGGGAAAATGTACACGTCAATGTGTTTGTAAATTTCCTAAAGCTGTTGCGCGATTTTTGGGCTTGACAGATTCTAATTTGTATACAGAGCAACTAACTCTCTTGGTCAATGCTGGAGGGGATATTACAACACTCAAACGCCACGGTGGATGGAAATCATCTACCGTGGCAGAAGGTAGAAGAGTCAATTTCCAGCAAAATTGATATTGCTAAAAGATATAAGGGGTGCAGACTCCTGAAGCAAGCACAAGCAAAGGGGCAACCTGTTCTATAAACTTGCCATAATCACAAAATGATTCCAATAATCCTCTGGCATCAAATTACGGCTTTACCATAAATGTTAATATTAATATTAATAAGTAGGTAGATTGTAAGCTTGTAGCATTTTAGGTTATTTGTTGACTTATTACTGTTTCAAATTAGTTTTCTAATAAAAACTAGTAAAATAAACCAAACATTTGTCTTTTTATGATTTCTATAAGTCACTAGTGTGTTATAAGTCATAACTTACTAGTGACTTATGACTTATAGTCTCACTAGTGACTAATAGGCCACATTATTCCTTTAAAACTAAAGTAATTATAGTATCATTATATACAAGAAGTGTTGGATAAAAGTATGTATTTAATATTGACTTTCCTGACATTTTAAATTTAATTTATTTACTCTATATGTGTTACAGTGCCCTTTAAAAATAAATTAGTTAAAAAATAAAATTTTTTGCAGAGATGGTAGAACTAAACTTTATATCGCACTATACTTTCTGATTTTCATATTTCCGAAATTTGAAAACTAATATAATATACTCACTTATACATACCTTTGAAATCTTATATTTTATTTTTTTGTTTTAAATGAACCAAAAATATCCAAACTGTTTTCGTATGTACAATATTTATTTATACCTATTTATAGTATTAAAATAGAAAAGTATGGTATTTATATTTTGCTCTTCCTCGTATGCTGTGTCCAAGGTTTCAAGACAGGAAGATAACTTGGTTTCTAATAATTTATTGTATTCCAAGGCTTATTTTTTTTATTGCCTAAAATGTCACAGCTTGAACCTTGGCAAGTATTAAAAATCTAACTGTTACGTCTTCCTGGAACTATTTCAAAAACTGGACAAACGGGTCATTGTTTGTAAACACTTGTAGGTAGGTAACTACTTTTCATAATAATTTACATGCGGCTGTCGCGAAGACATTGTTGTGCGGTGGTTCATTATCATTTAATTTTGAGGACTATAATTTATTTTATGAATGTGAAAAGTTCGTGTTTATTAAATGCAATCTCATTAATAAGCGTCAATTATTTGACTACTTTGATGTTGTACATACTAGTTATCGCCAATGATTAATCAGTAATTGTGGATATCGACCTTGAAGTCTTGTTATTGTATATTGTATTATAAAAGTTATTCGGCTACACCATCATGATCCTTGAGAATATGGATGGTCCTGCAGCAAATACGATGTTTAACCAAAAAGTTATGTTAATTGTTAATTTTCTTAGAAGGAAATGCGCAAAACTTCTAAATATTTCACATTTCACCACACAAAAAAATGCCAAAAACACAGAGATAACTCTTATCATTTGCTCGCTAAACACAAATTAAGCGTGGCAGCTGCCTAAAAATTGACAGACACATCACTGACAGTGCTTCACAAAAAAGAACCCGCAATTTGAAAATTTCCGTTACTTTTTTACCATTCCATTCATAAAAACACTAAGCCAAGACATACTGGCAAAATAGTTAGGTAGCTCTTCTAAACTGTTTTAGGATAGTCCGCTGATAGAACCAAAACGAACCTATTATTTAGTCAGTTTTAAAGACTGAAAGCCACGTTGCAATAGACTCTTTGGGCTGATTCCTTTCTTTGGAACAAAGCAAAGAAGCAAGGATGAGAAATTAAATCATTGGCCCACTATTTCATGAAGATGCCTTGTCTGGGGAAAGATACCTGCATTTTCTTGAAAATCAAATAGAGAACAAATTGGAAGACCTGCCGCTGATTGACCAATTTAATTTGGCACCAAGACGCAAGAACGCCTCCGCATAGAACCAGAGCAGTACGAAATTATTTAAATAATAGGTTTGATTTGTGGATTGGTAATGGAGGAAATATTCAATGGCCTTCAAATAACCCAGACTTTACACCTTTGGACAGTTTTCTGTGGGGTTACTTAAAAAACGAGGTTTATAAGGAAACTAGTACAAACTTAGATGAAATAAGACATATAGTTGATCATTGCAATGTGTTCAAAATTTAAGTGAATTTAATTCCTATTTCATACTAAACGCAGTTCTAAAAATTAATGAGGATTATAGGAAGTGCATCAATAATAATGGCGGTCACATGGAACATCTGTGACCATTTGTGTTTTATTTGGTTTTTGTTAATTGGGTATTAAAATTCTGTTAACGTAAAGACTTGTTAAAGTTAAGAATGATTTTTGTTATTATCATACAATAAACGGATAACTTTAAATTTTTCGTTCTCACTAAACATTATTTCTTTGTTAAAATAGTTTGTTATAGGAAATAAATTAATGATGAGAAATAATAAACTTCTATCAAAGTCATTTGTTTGTTCCGTGTGCCTCGTCCATATGCATAGCCATTACGATCCGTCAGACATAAATTTCCCTGTTGTTTTTTCAAAAATATTTTTAAACTGAAATATGTCGACAAGTCCTGATTCAAACAGTAACATATTATATATTTTTGAAAAGACAAAAATTTAACGAAGCTAAGTATGCACTAATACGAGTATATAGGGTGTTCCATTAAAAAAAATTATTTAATTTAGTGATTTCCATTATTCAATTAGTTTTTCTAATACTGTATTATAAAAATTCATAAAGATAGCTAAAACATTTGTATTAAATTTTTTTTTGTAATTTCAATAATAAACTCACAATAAATTGCCAGATTATCGTGACTAACCCTGTATATGGAGTAATTTTGGATTAGTTACACAGCACAACTAATTTTTGTTCCTGAATACGAATCTGGCTTGCTCCATAAGGTCATGATTTGGAAGTATCCAAACTTAAAAGTACAAAAAAGCTATTGACATTTTTTTGAGGTTATATCATATCTTCAGATATTTCGTTCACTCAATAGGTATTGTATGCGGAGAACAATAATAGTGAATCAAACTATTTCTTTTACTACTTATCTTCAAAATTTGTTGTCCATTTCAATACAACACGGTGTGTCAAAAATGAAGGATCAATTTCTTCTTCCAACTGTAAGTATGTTTTCTTACATAGGGTATCCCGAAACCATGGGTCATCACGATGGTCACAGAAATTCATCTAATACCTACTTCTGATTCTAGATGAATGTTCCATAAATATACCAATATTTGTCTTTCGATGCACATTTGATTCTATTTTTAATGTAATATTCTTGAGAATGAAAGAAAACCTCAAATATCTGAGAAAATCGAAACTGGAACCCTTACAATGCTTATATCGGTGAAAAGACAGGGTGTTCCATTTGAATTTAAAAGGTTTTGTAGGTTTTAAGTTTTTAAAATGTAACGAAAAAAATAGGATACTTAGTATAATTTTCTTCGGGTAATTTTGATAGTCGAAAGTAGTACATCTTATACTCTTCGTGTGTTCCGAAGACCAAGTGATTCCAGAACAAATAAAGATATAACAAATTTTCGAAACGCTTGAATTTTTATAAAATGTCGATTATCTCGAAAACGGGTAGATTTAAGTACAGGAAAGCATTAACAATTTTGACTTATTTTTAATTTATCTTGTCGATGATGCAATAATATACAGGGTGTTCCATTTAAAATAAGCAAGAAGATGACGACTACCGGTACAACAATGGCATTCTTTTATTTAACGAGAGCATTCCCAAATTTTCAAAATTCAAATCGAAGTAGTCTTTGAAATATTCTAATGTCACCGTAAGACAGCCTGTATAATATATTAACAGAAAAACGACATCATTAAAAATACAATGTATTAGAATTAATAACAATAATTTGTGGTAGAAAATCCTACTTTGCTTGTCCAGGAAAATTGAATGCTTTAAATCTCTTACCGATTTTAAGTGGAAATGACATGGAATACTTTTTCTTGGAAAATAAAGGCCATTAAAAGTTCATATATATTTTTTTAAATACTTCGAATCATTTTCTATATCAAAATTAATTTCTTTCTTGAACAAAAATAATTAGGGGAAGGGTTAACAATAAAAATATTAACAAACTATTACATTTTTATTAAAAAAATTAACAATGTTGTACTCGTAGAAAGAAGCAGCTGAAGCTATAGTTATGAAAGTAAGTCATATTCTAATAATATATACATATATTGTTTCAAATTTCAAATGTAATATATATTTACACTATAATAATTATACTATCCTTACTTATATTTTTATTTGGTACAATTATTACATAGTAATAAATTAATTCTTAAATAACTGTTTCTATCAACATATAAAATTTTGATTAGTTTCATAAAAACTTACTGTAAAGCTAAACTAAGTGGTATAAAAACAATCTACTCTTGAAAATCATTTAAAAATATAATCAAGTACAATCTAAGCTTAAAATATCACAGTATAACATAAATCGTGACTGTTGGTTTTTATACATTTTTTTTGTCGTTTCAATGGCGATATACACAAAGTGAGTTCATTTAGTAATTGCACATCATATAAAAAATCAATTCAACATCAAAAATTCAACTTATTTTTAGACAATTTATTATATACATTGTTTTTTAACTGTTAGCAGAAAAGTGGATATGTTTATAAAACTAAATGAACTCAGAAGTCACATATTTAGGGAAAGGTTCAAATTGCATACTTTGTTGATACGGGAGCTAATTATATATGCCATGTATTTGAACCATTAGGATGATTATTTGCTTATTGGTACAAGTATATTTGTACATATATATTCTGAACGAATTGGATGCTATATTACTATGTGAGTATAAGTACAAGAATTAATATAAACAGGCTATAAAAATATCTAGAAATGTGAATATGAACATATTTATTTTTAACATGTTTCATATGATCGCAACAGGTCTAAACTTTGTTTTGATTACCTGTTAGCAAAATATGACAGAGACTTATTGAAGTTAAATAGGACGATCACCAGATATGCAAATCCCTTTAAATAATTTGAGGAATGATAACAGAGATCCTGTTGCGTCGCTATAAATATATATCAATGATTATTTTTAAGATCGTTTAATCAGTTGCGGATAATATTCTCAATATTTTATGTATAGTGACCAGGTAAAAAGTATGTAGATAGTTGGCAAAACTAAACAATAATTGTTAAACGATGCTGTTTGCGTTAACCAATTAAAAGGAATTAAAATAGACGTAGCAAAAGTTGCTTGATATGAAAATATATTGGAACATTTCTATAGAAAGGAAAATTTCATGATCTTGTGTCAAATTTGAAGGCGATTGCAAGACAAATGTAATAATTACTAATCTTTTTAAGTAAATTATTTTCATTTTTTTTTAGAGGAAGATTTACTGCTGAGAGATATTAGTTACACAAAAATAAATTCGCGTAAATCACACAGTTTAAAAAAATGAACAGTATTAGGTTCATTTTCCCAAAAATAATAAAAACCTTTGGTTATTGCGTATCCAGTGGCATATTTTTTTTTAATTAAAATATTTTTAATAAAAATGGATAATTTATTTTCCCGTCAATCATTTCCAATTTGGTATATAAATACAGGATGGGTCATTTTAGCAAGTGAGAAAAGTTTCAGATATTTTTTTCCCTCATTTAATGGTGTCCACAGACATATGTTTGGATTTTCGATAAATTTTGAAAAAAACTAGATTTAATGTTTGTTATTTTTACGGATTTTTAAATTTGTAAAAAATTTCCTAAAACGATTCTTTTTAAGAATTTTTTATTCAATGTTTCAGTCAAGTCATCATCAGTTACATTTCAAATTTATTTCCCTTTCGGCCGCCTTATTTATGTTGAACGAAAAGTACAGAAAATACCAATAATGTGCCGAAGAAAAGTAATAGTTCTTTACAAAAAGATGCTATAATAGATGTATTTACAGTACGGTTTGCTAACACAATTAAATTAGTAAAAATAGGTTTAAAACTCATAACTATTTTCTCTATCTCTTGTACTATCTGAGATCTCAATATATGCATTACCAAAATAGCCCCTCCGATATAAAATTTTGTTGTGAATAACTTTTCTTGATAACATTTTGTAACTTTTTACTTTTTTGAAATTTCCCGGCAAACCACTTACGACGACGTTTGATGTTTTATTAGAGCTTCTGATATGTAGAAAAGTTATCAAAACTTAGTAATACAAGTTGTTCTATATATATATGAGGCATATTCTTGCTTGTGACTGTAGATATATTTATTTAATAAAAAATTTGACTAGATTTTATTCAGAGGTCTAGGATCAAGAGACGAGACAAGCTACAATAAGTTCTACAACTGTTATTTGCAGTCGGGATAAAAGTAATTTAAGAAATTATTCAGGGAATAGATGAAGAAAAACTCCTAAGATAGAAAAATGGGCGAAAAACGACATTAACGAAAATATGAAAAAATCTTCCTGATCAAATAAAATGAAGACAAAGTTCGCAGGATTAATGCGAACGGATTTTGTAGCTTCAATTGTGAACGAGAAAGCGAATGACTCGAAATTAGTTCTTCGACCAACTTTGGTGACTTATATCCCTTGTAATCGGAAATCATAGGAAAATGGATGAAGTCTAGAGTCGTCTCGAGAAGATTTACCAGCTTCCGAAATAATAGAAATGCAGAGATTTATGAAATTTCAGAAGCATTTGAATTTGAGGAACCCGTTTTTACCAAAGTTAGTTGTTTCGTTCGAAAATACATTATTCCTGTAAAGACCAGATCTTGGTTACAGTTTAGATGTTATCTGTTCTGTCAGTGGGACACAACCCATCCCGATTTTTTATGAATTAATATTAATTGGAAACTAATCTAATAAATAGAAGCTTTTGTAATCTGGTGTCTCAATTGTAGACCTCTTGAATATTTCATTTCTATCAATCAAAATATGATTCACCAGAAAAATGGGGCCAGCTCTTTATCACCCTGTAAACATTCTCACCTGGACTTTCTGGCAGACCTCTGTCGGTCTGGTTTTGACCAACCAAAATATACTCCGTTGAGATTTTGCCCGCATTAAAGCCTTGCTCTATTAAGAGCTTAGCAGCGCTGATCATACCATCGTTCAACTCGTCGCTGCGAAAGTCACCAATAAAGCAAATACCAATGCTGATCGAATTGTGGAAATTCCTCACATCCCATCCTCTCCCTACGTATATGTTTGCGTCGCCACCAATTATAAAATTATAACCGACATCATAATTACCTAGGGTAAAGTGATGGTTTTGGAATGACCTAACGAGACCAGAACAGCTTGAAAACGAATCACACCAAGGACTTACACTGTGGGAAATTATCACGAAGGTTGTTGGATGTACCAAATCTACGGTTGCCCTAGGTGGTTGTGCTCCCCAATGCCTCCTGTTGTATACTCTGTGGTCTCCTAGGCGTTCTACGTCATCTTCATCCTCAGATGTATTATATAATATCACAAACACGATTATGGCACTTATTGTAAGTATTAATGTTCCACCGATAATTATTACATATTTGTTTTTGTACCAAGTTGACTTGCTCTTCGGCGGGGTGTTATGCCATATTAATCCTTTTTGCCGCCATCCTAAAACAAACAAATAATCGCGTTTAAATAAATATTTCTTGTGAATAAGTGTTAGAATAAACAGAAAGATGTAGAAGCACAAGCTACAGGAAACAGGGTACCTTTTGAGTATATGAAGCTACCACAGATTTAACAGATTTAGATATTAATTCAATTTAGTCGCTAAGGAACATTTAGTTTTTATGGACTTAAATATTTGACTGGGCTAACACCTGCGGCGTGTTTGCGTACTGATGTTACATTTTGATATTGTGTTTGTGTTGCTATGGAAGCAACAAAAACAATTATTTCTTTGTACTGTTCATAGTCCAATTAACTAAGCCTTTAAATCGAAATTTTGTCAACTTGGCTGAATTTTTGATATGAGTTAACCAAACATATATGAGAACAATAAGTGAGAGTAATTTTTTGTTCAACCCCCGGCCAAGGGTGGAAAAAGATAAAACAAAGGGCTTTTTCAAGATAACTCAAAAAGGGTAAGAGCTAGAAAAAAAAGTTTTGCATGAAAGTTGTAAAGCAGAAAATTCTACATAAAAATGGTCTCTTAGCTTTTTCTTATACTATTAAAATTAACAGAGTTAGGGAGGCTAGAAGTTAAGGGAAGATTTCAGAAATTTAATTTTGTTAAATCGTTAAAATTAACGATTAAAAATTTGATTTTTTGTTATAACTTTCTTATTAAAAATTAAAAAATATATCTATTTCTCAGAAAAGAAAAGTTACATATTTTAGAGCAGATTGAAAAAAAAATTACAAAATTCAATCATTTTTCTGTTTGTTATGATTTTTTTTAAATTTCAGAAATCCTCCCTTAACTTCTAGCCTCCATAACTCTGTTAATTGTAATAGTACAAGAAAAAGTTAAGTGATCATTTTTATGTAGAATTGTCTGCTTTACAACTTTCATGAAAAACTTTTTTTTCTAGCTCTTACCCTTTTTGAGTTATCTTGAAAAAGCCCTTTGTTTTATCTTTTTCCACCCTTGCCCGGGGGTTGAACAAAAAATTACTCTCACTTATTGTTATAATATACCTTAAACTAACTCATATCAAAAATTCAGCCAAGTTGGCAAAATTTCGATTTAAAGGCTTAGTTAATTGGACTATCATTTTGGATTGAATTGGACGCAGTTAGAAAGAAACATTACTTTGGCTACAATGGAACATTATTCTGGTATGTATGCCATACTTTCCAGATTGAAGGATTTGTTATTTCGGCTTGTTCACATAAAAAACCTATTCAAATATGCACATATAGTCAGTTGGTTTTACGCGAATTTTTGTCCTACAATCGTGTGACGCTCATCTGATTTCTTGGTCAAGATGTCAAGGAATCATTTTATGTGGTCAGAATTAGCACTTCGTCTACCAGAATGGAAATTGGATAAAAAACGTCAGCAGATAAATAGTCGGGAGAATCTGATATGCAATAGGCCAGGCTTCTTATAAAGAGCCAAATTCTATACAGGGTGATTTCATTTTAAATACAGAAACTGCAGGAATATATTAGTTTCCAAAAAATAAGAAGAGTTTGCTCTATAATTTTTTTCCTGGGGGACGTGGTATTCGAAATACAGGATGTTCAAGTTTCCAAAAAAAAATATATTTTCGGTCATATCTTCATATTACGCTGAACGATTTGAATGAAATTTATTACAGCGTATTCACTTAATTGGACATTTTATTGAATGTAATTCTCGTGGCATTAACCATTGCTGTGCTACTGAAGGTGCCGCTCCGTTTTCAAAAAAAAAAATTACAATACGCCACTGGCAGTTTTTCTATACATAGATTAGGAGAAGTCAAAGGTATATCGATGCGGAAGGACTTAGTTTTGGACAATTGTTGTAGGACTCGTTACTTAATTACTTATTTGGCCTATTTGCTAACGTTATTGTATTATTTAGTTTTTGATGTTTTTTAACATTTAACACCCTGTATCTCGAATACCGATCCCCGCAGGAAAAAAGTTTATAAACCAAACTCTACTTATTTTTGGTAATGAATCTAGTCCTGCAATTTATGTATTTAAAGTGAAATCATCCTGTATATGTGCATTTTCTTTATCTTTTGTCTGTTTAACGGTAAGAAATGACAAATATCTGGGGGCACTTTGCCACGTAGCAGGGCATGCATAATGGGTAAGATACGTTCCCTTTGCAATTCCGAGAGATAACTGTTGTACTAGAAAAAAAATCGATTTATTGTATAGAAATTTGAGTTGAGTGGGATTTATTGTTTATATTTTAATGAGTTATGTGTTATTGTAAAACGTGTAACAATTTTTGTGAAGGATATCTAAGTGTTATTATTAAATAAGCGAAGTAAATTTTTTATAATAATTTAATAAGTCATCTTATCTTTAATATCGAAAACAATAGCGATATTCTAATAAAACAATTTAATAAACCAAAATTAATAGAAATATAAAAACATATAAACAATTACAATTGTGAAAAAAACTAGAAATGTGTGTTCTTTGTGACAAAACAAGCTGTAAGGTTAGTGACAACAAATGTATGTTTGCTTAGGGGTGGGGGTATTATTGCTGAAAATGCAACTAGTTCGGTTATAGTCAGTCATCAAATACATAATATACGTATATGTATTCAAGTAGAGCCTGTCAAATTTCATCTATACTTGCACGAGTAGAACATTTCAAAGTTATTTGAAAAATCTAAAGCCTCTTTAACCATTTTAGTTCGCTCTAGCGACTAGACAAAACAATTTGCAATAAATGTAGGTATTAATTAAAAGATGTATATTTTGACGCTGAAAATCTGTGGTATGACGTTAACAACAAATGAAAGAAGTTGTTGTGCTGGGTAATAGTGGCTTAGTTTTATTCTTTTTTTTGCTGGCAAGCTCTCATTTTATATACGAAGTATATAATAAACCAAAAAGTATCCGTATTAGCAGCGAAACATATAGCAAAACTAAGTAATTACTTTTTCGTCACTTGGAAATGACTTCACTGAACAAAGGTCGTGATAGTGTTAGCATAAGGTGCAATCATAATAAAAAAAGTATATTAAAGCTTTTAAATTTCAACTTTCTATAGTGATAATGGAATAATTATTACGTTATATTACGAGAAAATCTAAAACATTTTATAATTAGAGGTTTAGTATACAAAGTATTTTATCCCTCTGCCTGATATCTCGAAAACAAGGGGATATTTAAATTCTGTAAAAAATGTTTTATAGTGTATACCTATAAATAATTTCAGTTCGGAATACAAATGGTAGGAAGCTTCATGTGAAGTGAAATAAGGCAGTTTTTCCATTACAAGAAAGTGAAAAACCATTGAGTATATTTGAGTAACTTTTATAATTAAAACATCTTCCTACTATTCACTAGTTTCCGACATATTCGAATCTGAGACTTTTTTTTGTGAAGATCAAATATTTTACCAAATTCTTTAAAGTTAATGATAGATCATCTATAAAAAGGTAACAAAACTTATTTTATTTAGTTTCTTATTATAAATCATTGTTATTGAGAAATGTGTACCATAATACGTTTGTACAGAATTTAGATTCCTCTTTAGATTAAAAGTACAGAAGTAAAAAATCAAAAATAACATTGTACTGTTTGATTTTCAACTACAAATGTTAGTTCTTTGTTAGTAAAAAGCGGTTAGTAAAAATATGAATAAAAAATACCTGTGTGGTAGTTGAGAACCATATTTTATGAATACCTACTTAAAAGATTAATAATAAAATCACGGATTTCTGTTTATATTTTTATTAAGAACTTTTGTGATTAACATATCTATAAACATCTATTCACAGTATCAAAATTTCTCAGAACTGGAAAGAAGTATCGATAACCAAATGTTTTTAATTTATTTGTCAAGTTATAGGTATGCCACATACTGTATGAAGCATCTAATTATTTCTATTTTAAGTTAGGGTATATTGTGTCACTGCTGTACCACTGTGTAGAGAAGGATAGTGTTCTAATCTACTAGTGTATCTAATAGTGCTTCCGTAAAAATTGTTTCCCTCAATTTCAAGCTATCTATCAATATTTGGTGGACAATAATTTCAATATTTTTAGTACAAAAATAAATTTATTACTGATACATTTTTATTTTTTGATATTACTTGTTTTCTATCATTATAACGCAATTTTTTTGTGTCACTTCTAATTGTATTTCGGTGAAATATATCTGTACTTGAAGACTAAGGCTAAATAATTGAAAACAAACAATTGCTACTGTCACCTATTTGAGTTCATGCACTCTTGTGTAGCTGTGGGAAAAATCGCTTTTAATTTAAATTTGTTTTGTGTCAAAATTGTAACAGACAAGCGAGCAAAAATTTTTCCAAAAAGTTACACCTCTACATGTGATTACCAGAGAGATTTGCACCATCGTTTAGGAACTTGGTAATTCTTTAGGTTCATTAAGAACTGTCAATAGAACGAAATCATTTCCGTAAACAGTGAGATTAATTCTGGTGTTTTATGTTTGTCTGAATATTTTAATAATATTATCACATAGGCAGTTCATTTTTTTAGCTAGAAAAACATTTCAATTCTCAAACAGTGGACGCGTTTTCCTTAACTGATTTAATCATTTCATTCGATATTCCTTTCAATTTGTTTAAAATTATTAAGACTTACAATGTGTATAAGAAACTTTAGTAATATATAAACTAAGGACATCAGTTAAGCAATGGATTTTGGATTTTTGGATAAATTCAAAATGTTTTCAACGAATCGACTTGAAATTTTGTAAAGAGCTTCATAATATCTCAGAAAACATCGTAGGGGCTTTTCGATTGATTAACAATTTTCATTATTATTAACAATTGAATGCAAAATTTTTCGTCTCTTTTCGATACTTTCTTTTCACTAAACCAACAATTTTATTAATATTTTTTCATTTCCCTACGATGTTCCCTGCCTTTAAGTATATAATATGAGAAAATATTTGTTTTTTTTTTGTTCCAAGACCACCAGAAACCTTTTCAGCCATATTCTGCCATATTCTGAAAAAAAGTGTCGTTGCTTACCATCGCTTACAGTCACCAGTTTGAATCTAAACAGTTTTCCTTGAAATTTCCTGAAAATCACCTTTCTTCCAGCATCTAGAATGGCGTTATCCCATAAGAATGTTTGATCCGAGAATAAATGCAAGTGATAAAAACTAACAAAAATTATTTAATTTTTTCGTGAGGAGAGTGCTTGAAACCTTTTCAAAACTTTAAAAAAATGTGATTTAATTTTCTAATTTGAGGACACCCACTATCCCTCCCCCCTCCGGACGCCTATTGTTGAGTAAATATACATAAATAACAGGAATGTTGTCGAGAATAAACAAATTGTTGAGCTCTATGTTAGTTTATAGCAAATATGATTTAAAAACATTCAGAGAAATATTCGTGACACTTATATAAATTTCAAACTTGTGTCTGCAAGAAACAAATTATTTCGTCGAGAATTAAATACAGGATGTCCCAGAATAACGTGTACAACGGAAGACCACAGGTTCGTGGACTAAAAACAGGCAGGTTTAGGTTAATTCACCTATATCCCAAATCGCTTCATTTGGCCGCTAGATGGCCTCAAAGTTCGTGAAAATTTGGTGAATTTTGTAAATAACTTCGATTTTGGGGTATGGACTTTTGCTTTCAATCTAAACATTTTGAAGTTATACAGAGTGTTTTTTAAAACTTGAACTATCCTACAAAATTGATATATGATGATAATATCCATTCATAACCTTTTCCTCTTTCGGATAATAATGACAACTATTTTTTATTTGATAAGTGATACTATTTGGAAGTTTTTGGGCCTCTTATAGAATTTTGATCAAATGAGCGGTTTGGGTACAAAAAAATATTTTTTAAATGCATACATTATCTTGCTGCTCATACAATACTTAACACAGTGTCAGTAGGCTCTGATTTTGTAGGTTGACTGTAATTTCAGTTTGATCTTTAAACCATTGTACCTGCTAATTCTGATTTACTAGAAGCGGAATAACAAATATTCACAATGAAAAATGTTCAAGAAAACCACATGCTGTCAACGTGAAACACTATCAGCATGAATTTCGCATCAATGTTTGGTTTGCGATCATTGATAACATTATTGTCGTCCTTGTTATTCTACCCCATTCTACTGAATGGGAAATTTTATTTAGAATTTTTGCAAAGCCCGAGATATTGGATGTACCATTATTACTCAAAAGCTAATATGTGGTTTATGTATGATGTCGCTCCACTACATTTCACTGTAAATGTCCGGCAGTATATGAATCAAGGATACCCTCGTCGATGCATCAGTAGAGGTGATAATGTTCTTGTTAATTGGCCTGTGCATTCACCAGACTTAACACTTTGCGACTATTATTTTTGGGGCATTCTAAAAACAACAATGCATGCTTCCATATCTAACACTGAAGAAACGTTGTGGAGGCATATCCAAAATGCTTTAAGTGTTTTAAAAAATAACCCTTAAGAACTGTAAAAGGTGTCGTTTAACTTTCTTCGCCGAATTAACCTTTGTTATAGATAGTGGTTATTTCACAAGAGGCCCAAAAACTTCCAAATGACCTATTAAATAAAAAATAGTTGTCATTATTGTCGGAAAGAGAAAAAAGTTATGAACGGTATATTATCACTGTACATCAATTTTGTAGGAGTTCTGTATAGCACCAACACGTGTAGAAGAAAACTAATCAAAATCGATTAATACGTTATTAGTTATTTACAAAATTCAAAAAAATTTCACGAAGCGATTTTGGATATAGGTGAATTAGCTTAAATCTGCATATTTTGAGTCTGTCCGTCTTTCGTTTTACACGTTATTCTGGGACACTCTGTATAATCTTAAATAAATATAATTAAATATAACCTTGTTTAAGGAGGTATATCGGGGTCCTAGGGAAGTGAGGAACGTAGGGGGGGTCCTATGCTTTTCTCATGGGACTAAAGCCCGCTGCCAATTTGAACAAATTAAATTCTATTGAAGTTATTTGCGATAAACATTATCTATATAGCAAGGAAATCTACTCATGCACATAGCATACATATTGACTAATTAACAACATAAAAATATCATATTTAAGTAGTTTTAAATTATATTTAATGAACGCATAAAGACTATGTAGATGTGGCAACAGCGCTAATAATTGACTAGCAGTTGTACACACTGCGAACCTACAGACCTCGGACATCGGAGATATTGCGCGTCAAATTCGGGTAAAGATGCGTACGCGTACAATATAATTATTATATATATCAAATATATCGTATTATCCTCGCGAAGATTTGTATCCTTTATTTAAAATCCGTATATCATATGAACTGATAAAACAACGAGAATTATGTTAATTTGGTTCTAAAGAAATGAAATGACTCGCGCCCATCTCTCGTCCAAGTCGTAGAAAATGTTGGATGCAATTTTGAAGGTTCTGTGATAGAAATTACATTATTACTCACTGTTCGTGTTTTTCATCTCTATTTTAGTAATGTTACAAAAGTTTTGCAACTATAACTAATTTTTTAGGTGTAAAGTTTGCTTCCTTTGTTATTCTGTACAAATGCTTTTATCTCAAGTATTACTATATTAATCAAGTAAAGAAAACTTTATGTAACCCTAAATATTGCTGGGTACGGATTACGATGTTTTTATAAACCATTAAATATATTAAAAGGATTTATCAACTATATTTTTTATTCCAATAATATATCACAGCTTCTCCTAGTCTTTTTTAATTAATCTAGTTTTTTAAAAACATTACAAAAAATCATCTGTTGTGGATAATTTATTGTTGATAACAATGTACATGGGATTTAGGAAAAATGTATATGTTTGAAATCAATTTCGTTTTTATCAAGTCTTTCAAATGTATTCCCTCCTTGCTGTCAGCTGATTGCGACGTTGCCACATTAATCCTCAAGCAGAAATGCAATTATTGGTTTCTGTTTCTAATTAATACAGCTGTACTATGTTCAAAACTTACATTAGTTTTACATCAAAAATAAGATAATACTGTGGTAATCTATGGAAAAGTTTAGTTTCACAATTTCTACATTTTTTTCTCAGTTATGGGCAAAAAAAGAGCCGCACCATCTTCGCAATATAAACCTGACCTATAAATGAACAACTTTCAACAACAATATCTCAAAATCTAGATTAAAAAAATTTTCAAAAAAATATGACGCACAGAGGAAGCACTGGGTAATACGCTATATAAATTTCAAATACATCTGTGCATTTGAGTAAACCCGATATACCTCCTTAAATAGCAATAATTTGTGAATGCCATTATCGGTGTATATTTCCGTAGGTGCAAATACTGTGTTATTTCAGATACAAAACCCACCACCAGGTAATAATAGTAATTCTAATTGTTAGTACAGAATGTAGAACCACATGCACTTAATCTACGTAGTTAGTAGTGGTAGTAATGCGAAAAATATCTTACCAAATCTTTACCGATCTTTAGTTGTCCGTCATAATGGGGCCATTTCGTGATTAGTTCGTAGACGTTCTTCCCTGGACTTTCCGTACTCGTAGTTTGATTATGCGAAACAAGTTTATATTCTTTATCTAATTTTTCGCGCTCAACTCCATCCTTTAACAGTAGCTGTGCCGCTTCGATCATAGTATCGCTTAGCAAGTCGAAGCTAAAGCTTCCCATGAAAGCTATATCAATTGTGTCAGGAATCTGAGCAGGCTGTACGTTCCATCCCCTTCCTACGTAAATGTTTCCATCCCCACCAATTAAAAAACTATACCTGATGTCCGACAGTCCGTCAGTGACGCTGTTACTTTGAATAGTCTGTACCTTTCCAGCGCACTCTTGAAATGTGAGGCATGGTCCTCCTCCAGTGTGTTTTATTATAACTATTGGTACCGGGGACGTCATATTTTCGACACTTAGTGCGGCTCTTCCGTTCCATTGAGTTCTATCCAATACTTGATGAGTTCCTAGATTTTCGTTATCTTTGCTGGAAGGCACAGTTGTAGTAAAGTCTGAGTTGTCTTTCAATGCACTGTTTGTGTAATGTAGTATAAGAACAACAACTCCTATTGTTACCAATAAGGCGAATGAGATCGATACGAATATTCTGATAATTTGTTTTTGTTTACTGAGGTTTAAGTCTTGCTCCTCGGAATCTGATTTTTCACATTTTCCCAGTTTAACTACAAATAAACAAACATGTTTTAACATTGTCGCCGAATATTTGGTCGAGTTGTCTGCCACTTAATATTAATATGTTATACGTTACCCAAAAATGTTTGGATTTTGATTTTCAACGCGAATGTTAAAATTTTTAATTTTAGGTCAGAAAAATATTTTCTGAAAAGTTAATATTAGACAACTTTTTGCTTTTTTGATATTGTTTTTTCCAGGTCAGTCGAATATTGTGAAGAAATTAGTTATTTCTCTTCCAAGAATGAAAAAAAAACACCGGCAAGAAACCCCGTTTCAAATTAGAACGAGAAAGTTTAATGAAAAAATAATTTCAAATGATTACTCTTTCTAAACCATCATACATCAATAACAAAAAAGGTTTTCCAAATCACTTTTCAATTTTTATTTTTTTTTTTCTAATAAACAAATATAGTTAGATGGCTTTTAAATAAAAATTTAATTTCTAAATGTAACACCTAACAAAAAATCAAAATAAAGTTTGAATAAAGTAATAGTTCATTAAAATAACAGAACAAACAGATAAATCATGGGTAGTAAAACTGCCTAAAATTAAAAATATAAGATAATGAAAAGTATGTAAGTGATTCACTCTATTTTGACCACCCCTAATTAACTTTTTTGTTTTTAGTTATAAAAAAAATTTTGAAATCCGATTTTTTCATGAAGTTTTCGAAAATGATACTAGAAAAACAAATAAAGTTTAAACAAAATGGCCGCGGATGTTAACTTTGTTAATTTAAATGGAACGTCCTGTATATTTTTATATATTTGAATAGAACGCGTTCCCTGTCGAACACAGTCATATAGGGTTTGTTGGGTACATCCCTAACAATAAGCGAAATACTATTAAAAGAACAAAATAAGGTTTTTTATTAAGAAAATAAAATATCCTGCAATTGTTAGACCTCATTCAGGCATTCTGCCTTTTTTCTAATTAGGTAAGGATTCTACGTGAAATTTGAGGGTCGCTTTATTAAATATTCCCTATACCTAGGAGTTGTAGATTTTAATTTTTAAAGAAAAAATTTGACAGATGCAAAGGTTCGCGGAGATGTAACTCTTTTCAGGATCGTGAAATCAAACAGATTTCGTATGCAGATTAAAATTTCCTTTCAAGCCATATATCATTATTAGGATTGCCGTTACTACTGTAAGAGATATTTGCAATTTTTTGGACAGTTTTTCTTGTACCAGAATCACTCCAAAACAATTGAAATAACATGACATTTGTCAAGATAGTAGTCAAATTATTGTTGTATCTGAATAGTGTTTGCCGAAAATTTAAATAAAAATGCCTGGGGATCGCTTAAATTATACTAATGAGGATTATTGTTTGTTATTTATGGAAAATGAGACAAAATAATTTCAAGAACATGTAGAGAATCTGCTGCTTTTTTCCTAAATAACAAACAAGTTAAAATAATCCTCATAAGTATAATTTAAACGAACCCCAGGCATTTTTATTTAAATTTTCAGCAAAAATTATTACAGACAAAACAATAATTTGATAACTAATTTGACAAATGTCATGTTATATCAATTGTTTTTGCAGTGTTTCTGGTCATGGCCAATTTGACAACAGGCCTGATACGAGAAAAAGTGTCCAAAAAATTGAAAATTGCAAATATCCCTAAAAGTAGTAAAGTCAAATGCTTATATGGCTTGAAAGGAAAGGAAGAGTTCTAGATATTTTAGTTGTGTTCACCCTAGGGACATTGCCATATTGCCAAACCTTCAAATTTTTCGGAGAAGTACTTTCTTAGATATCGATCGATGCAATTTCCGGTGGGACACTCTGTATAGTTGTTAACTCTAAAATTGTCGTTGTGATTTTAATATTATAAATTATTAATGTTCTTCTCCATGCTCTATTTTATTGACTATAATATTTCAATTTTCTACTTCTCTGTTACTCATTTTTATGAAATTATAATACGAAATGTGAAACAATAACAATGTTGTCATGGCATTACCTGTCACAGCCTACCATATAACGTTGTCCATGAGTCCAGAAATATCTGAAAGAGGTCTAATTACAAGATATCTTATTTTCTTAATCTTTTTTAATAGTACCTATCTCGCTTATTGTTAGAGATGGATCCAACAAACCCTATATGACTACGCTTGACAGGAAACGTTCTATCCAAACATGTAAAAATATACAGGGTGTTTAATTTAATTTAACAAAATTAACATCCATTTTGGTGGACTTAATTTGCTTTTCTACTATTACTTTCATAAAAAATCGTGCAACTTTTGTATGTCACAATTTATTATTACTCTAAAAAAAAGAGGTAATGGAGGCGGGGGTCAAAATAGAGTGAATCACCTTGTACATAAAAATAAAAAGGTTACGAAATAACATTATATGTGAAACATACTCTTTGTTGCATTAATCTTCTGTGAAACAATCATATTAAACACTTCTGGTACCGTATAACTATTTCAATTTTATTTCAAAATATAGATACTTACACTACGAAAATTATATAGTAAACTATAGCAATTAATATTTGTATCCACATTTATTAAATCAGATGTGCCCCAATATAAAAAACTTGGATCACGTTGTGTCATGTTAGTACCAAAAACGAATTAGTAGTAATAATTTTTTTCTATTGTGGGTTAAACAGTTTTCAATAATTATTTAACAAAGAACCGCAATTTTTTATGCTTTAAAGTTTACTGATGCTAATCGTCAATATAGGTAGGTACTTAATGAAATGTAGGTACTGCATTAGTTTATGAATTAATAAAGTTTATATATTTTTCTCAGAATTTATTAGAAATAACTAGTAATGTGTAGCTAGATAGGCACTTTCTTTTACCTGGTAATAAATACAAAACAAGATACTTATTAAATATGTATTTTTTTTGTCTTTATCAATTCCCGTGATCCTGAAATCCCAACGAATTCAACCAACTATGTACATTATATTTGCCAATCTAACATTACATTACTCCTTTTTTCACAAAGTATTCCTTGTTTTCCTAAAACATCTTACTATGTAGTATATGTAGGTAGGTATATCATAAAGTTCGAACCAGACAAGAACTATTTTCAGAACCGTTTATGTAAGTAAGTATTTGCAACATTATTTTTTATTGTATAAGTGTTTTAAGTAGCATTTTATCCATGCAAGAATGTTTAAACGCAAGAACGTAGTTCGAGCATTTAATATTCTTAAGGGAATTATTAAAAGGCAATTAAAACACGAATGCAATACAACGTTTTATCCATAATCACATCACAATCATATTTGTGGAGTCGGAATTATTGGAATTTATTAAAAAAATATTCGCACGACTTGATATTTCTTACTAGTACTCAATAAAATGTGGTAGGTTTTATTATACCTACTGATTGCTATGTTACATTGTTTATTATCAATTATTTAATAAACAGTTCTATTTGAATTTGGTAAAACTGCAAGAAAGTAATTGTGTTCCTGTGGCTGTTTTTGAAGAAGCTCGAGAAGCTATTTTCCATTTATTGCCAACGAAATCCAGGGAACATTAGGAAAAAGTGTTCGCCGAATTTAACGCATCGAGGAAAAAACGGAGAGTAATGACAATAAATGAAGAAGTAATGCTATTGTATTTTTTAAATTTGAATAAAAAATATGCAATTTCATCTATGTGGTCGAAGTATTCGATGTTGAAAGCTACTATAAATGTCTACAAACATAGAGATATTGGAAAATATAACTAGCTTACTGCTTATTTGAAGAGTGAATCGAGAAGATACAAAACAAAAAAATCTGCAGTATTGGAAAGAGCACATATTGAAGAATTTTTGGACGGGGGCTTCCGATAAAGAATATTTAATGATTAAGGTAATATCTCTTTACCTTTTACAATGTTAGGTATATAGAGAACTTTGAATTATTTTAGGTTGCACTAATAATGGGGGTTTCTGGTGCCTGTCGATGCAGCGAATTGACAAATTTGAAAATTAGTGACGTACAGGACATTGGCAGTTACTTACTTGTTTCAATACATGACACCAAGAAAATTTATAATTCTAGAATGTATTGCGTGAATGCTGTTGAAATATGCAGAAAATATATTTCTCTGCGCCCAATTCGCCTAACACAAGTTTCTTTTAAGATACATCAATCAAAAATGTCTGTTGGAATCAACACATTGACAAAGGTACCCTCAATAGTTGTTTCATTCTTGAATATCGCAAATCCAGAAGCATATATTGGCCATTGTATGAGGCGCACTTCAACAACTTTATTGGCCAATAAAGATGCTGATCTTACAACCATGAAACGCCATGGTGGATGGAAGAGCTTCTTTGTAGCAGAAAAGTTATGTTGAGGAGTTTACATCTAATAAACTTGAAATTGTAAGGAAAATCTAAGGAAAATATACCCTTACAAAAAGAGACATCCCTAACTTGTGCAAATTCTTCACAATTTGATCTGCAAATAGCTTATAGTGTGGATACTGCAGCACTGGCAAGTCATCTACCATACATAAAAGTATTGTCCCAAATTGGACCCTTGTGGAACTCCTAACGAAAAAAGTTAACAGAATCTGAGCTTCTATACACGACATGCTGCTATCGATTTCATAAAATGACACATATAATTGTAGTAAATTAATTAAAAAACCAATTTCATAAAGTTTTTTCGGTAGTTTGTCGTGATTACTTTAACAAATACCGTAAATGCAGCATCCACCTGATCGTTAGTAGCAACCACAGTCTGAGTAAAACAACAAAAACTTTCACCACAATATTTTTATGAAAGATAATAATCACTGCAGTTTTACAGTTGCGCAGAAAAAAATAAATCGTGATCCTTCTCCTTTCAGGAAAATTTGGATATATACATTTTTAATTTTCCTTCTCGGGATGGCAGAGAAAACACGAAATTGTGTCTAGATTATTATACACGAGCAATAAATCAGCCAAATTCAGCTGCCCAAACCTTACGTAAATAATTATTCTTCCTTGTCTGAAAGTACATAATCTTTCTCCATGAAATTAAACACGCTTTTATGTTACAGAAGGGAAGCAGACACATCTTACATATTTATTTTTCCTTTTTTTTATGTAAAGAATTCAAGTCTTAATAGAAAACATACCTGATAAAATGTCTATTAAACACTGCTGCTGCTGGATGAGATTTCTCTGATATACAATCAATTTATCACATTCTGTCGAGTAGTTTCCGAATTCCTCGTTTAGAAAACCCACGTGCTGGCCTTTTGGATATTTTTTTTCACTAAAAGGTTTCCCGTTATTGTTTTTAAGCATGAAATGCATTCGGTTTTCGAAATCGTTGTTATTTGACATGATTTGTGCAGTCTAATGTATTTCTTATATACTGCGCTACACAATTCACAGAACTGAGCATAACTGTTACTTTTAAAGCCAATTTTGTATTTGGTAGGGGTTTGGGAAGTCCCTTGGTTGTGCAAGAATTTGTTGTTTACTACAAAATAATAATTTTTAGAACGTAGATATATTAGCGATGTAAAAAATAATTAATGTTAACCTCTGAGGAGATAAAATGATTACTGCTAATATAAAATAAATATTTTTTTTATATATTATATATACTTGGGGCAAAAAACGGGGATTTTTATTAAATAGTGTTAAACAACTATGTTAATGATATTTTACGTCAATTAACTTGATTGATTTCGCAACAGTAATTTGGAATTTTACTAGAGGTTTACTCCTTTTTAACTCTATTTTTCTCTTTATATATTTTTTTCATAAACGCGTAGATAATATCTAGCAATTAAATATATGTATTTACAGCGGAAATGGAGAAGGAAGAATTAGTGGAGTCAAGATAGAAAGTTATGCTGAGGAGTGCATATTTAACAAACTTGATATTGCAAGGAAAATCCAAGGAAAATATAGCTGTTCGTTACAAGAAGAGACATCCGTAACTTGTGCAAATCCTTCACAAACTTCGGCAGATGGTATGCGTTCCGAAAATGATGGCAACAATGCTACAAGGGTTGTTATTAACGGAAAAGAGGTTAAATGTGATAAAACAAAAAACAAAATGGCTATTACTATAAATGTAAATGTTAATGTTAATAAATAAATAAATTATATTTGATTTATTATAGCTTTATTATTTTTTCATTATTCTACTAGTGAAATTCAGTTACTTTATTCCACTAATGGATAAAGTATCACCTTAGACGGTTCATATGTGTGGATAAAAGTCCGACTGTGGATTGAATTGTGGATAATTATTTTAATTGTAGATTATTAAGGCCCGGTACTTGTCTCGGTTTAGCCTTGGTTAAATAAGCATATGATTAGACTGTACATATACTGATCTATTTTATAATAGTATATTCACAGGCTAATCGCCTGAAAAATAAAGGTAATTAAAAACTTAAATCTACTTGATCACACATTTTTAATTTGAAACCTGTCTATTATCAAATTAAAAAATAGGACCAAAAGTCATTTCAATACTGCCTATTTTCTTCAGACATTCTAAGTAGTGCAATGACCTTTCCAAATGACATTTAAAAGTTTTATTTTGCATTCAATTTAAGTAAACGAATTAATATTTTCTCCATGTGCATACGAATGTTTGTTAATAGAATGTATATTATTCCGATTATCCCCATTCTTTTCGAAATTCTAGAACAAGTGATACTATAACTATCTAAAATATTTAAGATAAACCGATTCATTGATTGTGAGATCTGCGATTAAGTTCGTCTCTAATATACTTTAAAAAGTAGGAAACAAGCAATTAAATGAATGACTCTTTCCAAGAAAGGACAAAGCCTGATTGCGTACCAATTTCATCTGTAAACAATTAGGTAACAACATTTATCTTTATTATTTTGCAATTTTACTCACTACTAACAAAGATTAGTCTATTTTTAGGTAGTGGAGGAAATCATGTTTGAGACTGAAGAGAAGGAAAAGATCTTAATGAAAGCATGTCCATTGTTACAATGGACAACAAGAAAAACAATTACTATCAATAACGATTATTATGATTTTGCAATAAACTAATGTAACAAAGCTTTAATTGATTTAAAACATTATTTTTTTTTAGATTAGGATATTTACTGTCAATATACCTAGAACTGTTATAAACATTGTAAAAGTTTTTGTATCAATATTGACATAATTTCTGTTACTATAGATAAAACAAAGTGAACAATAATTATGAGATTTATGTCATTTATCATTGTCAGACACGTAAATTGTTATACGCATCGTTGCCATCGGTTTCACAATCTGGATGAGATCTGTTATAGATCGCATCATCAGGTATATTTCTATCCTTCTTTCAGCTTAATTAAATATCTAATTTACTAAGTTGCGCCGACATGGTAATTTCCATTCGGGGTTGTTTTATTCCAGTTGGAATAAAATGTTTTATTATTTATTATAGACCTCATTATTTTTCTTTAATTTCATAAAATTCTTTTCTATTCCAACAAATATATCTGTGTTTTGTTTTCCGCCTGAATAGTTTTTAGATTTTAATAGTTTTATAGCAACTTACCGGTAAATTTTCTTATTTTTTCTACTCATTATATGAATGAATTGTTTGCTGTTTTTTAGCACCAACTACGCTCGACATAATTAGATACAATTATACATCAAAAGACAACTAAAATCATAAAGGAAATCGTTCGATAACGGGGAAATCGGCGACAATGGCTAGCGGACCGATTGTGACAGCTCTAGTCATTAATGACCAGACTTTGGAATTAATTCTTTGGAATACAAAAATAGACATACGATATTGGAGAAATATCAGTACAGTTCTATTTATCATATTATTGTACATTAGATTTACATTAATTCTTATTATTGTGGCCAATTACTCAAATACCTGCACAACCATATAGAGATTTAACAAAATAATCAATTCTACCAAAAGATTACGTTTATATCTTACCATTTAGTTTACCTTCATACACTTATTTTTAGAGGATCTATAATAGGAAAACTGAATTTAACAAAAAAAATGTAAATGTATTATCCGATGCCGGTTGGTCTAAATTGCATGGCCGCGAAAAATTTTTATTATCAACAAACCAACAGTGAGTGCATGGATTTATTTGTTCTAATTATATACTTAAAATTATTTTCAGATTGCGGAATTACTTTTAATAAAAATATGAAATATATTTGCATCATCTATCATTATAAGTTCTATTTTCGGTATTAATGATTTAACATTTTATAATGAAATTTATAACAGAAGGACGTACAGTTTCTCAAGGAGATGGACGTCAAGTGACTTAGATATACAGGGTGTTCCATTAATATTGTGAAAAAATTCAGGGGGACTTTCCTTGACCAAATATAAGAAAGATAGTTAGTTCCATAAACCTATGTCCGAAAATGCTTCGTTTCGGAGTTATAGGGTGTTGAAATTTAGAGAAAATACAAGGTTTTTACTAATATCTGGAGAACCCTAATTCCGATTTTTTTTTGAAATTTGGTATGTTTGTTTATAAAATCGGTAGACGTCTTCTGACGTAATTTGATTTATTTTAAGTCGTTGATTTATTTTATTTATTCCAGCGGCGTCCGGGGATTTACTCCTGTTGATAATAATAAGTAAACATATGAGACGTCGCTGCTTTTTCTTAGGTGTCATATTTTTTTTCTAATTATACGATTAAAAATACAACTTTTTTGTCTCTTTACTTTTTTGATATCTTGCTTCGTTTTCGAGCAAAAAATTAATAGCTTAAGTGTGTGATTTTAATAGTACTTGAACAGTGTCAATTCCTTCTTGTCAAAATGAATTACACAAATAGTGAAATGTCCGATATGCATTTTCTTTATGGCCTTACCAACGGTAATGCATTAGCTGCCAGGCGCCTCTATGAGCAGAAATACCCTAATCGTATAATTCCTCATCATACTATCTTCACCCGTCTTCATCAACGTCTTAGTGAAACTGGAAGTTTTCGAAAACTTACCGCAGGAAACGGGCGACCCCGCACAGCAATAACCCAATAATTACAGGAGGATGTACTTCATTAAATTGAGGACACTCCAACAACAAGTACCCGACAGATTGCTAGAAACTTAAATGCAAGTCGTTCTACAATTTTCAGGATTTTAAAAAATAATCTTCTATACCCTTATCACATCCAATGGGTTCAGGCACTTTTACCGACTGATTTTCCGTTAAGATTAGATTTATGTCGATGGATACGACAAAAAATTGGGGAAAATCCGTAATTTTTATCAGAAATACTATTCACGGATGAGGCGAATTTTTCTAGAAAAACCACAATGAACTTCCATAATAATCATATATGGGCGGACGAGAACCCAAATGCAATATTAGAAGGCCATCATCAACACCAGTTTTCACTTAATGCATATGTCGGAATTGTGGGAGACTACTTAATAGGCCAATTTTTTTACCACCGAGGCTTACTCGCCGTTTTCTTGAGGATGAATTGCCGGCACATTTAGAAGAGATCCCATTGCCATTAAGGTTGCAAATGAATTTTATGCACGATGGTGCTCCACCCCATTTCAGTTTAGCTGCACGTGAATATTTGAACAGTATCTACCCAAATCGTTGGATAGGTCGAGGAGGCACTCAACCCTGGCCCCTCAGGTGTCCCGACTTAAATTCATTGGATTTTTTCCTTTGGGGTCACCTCAAACATTTGATTATATGACTCCAGTGCAAACCATAGACGAATTAAGAAACCGCATTGTCGCATCCTGTGAAACAATTAGATACACAGCCGGAATATTTGAACGGGTTCGTCAATCAATGTGTCGTAGGATAGATGCCGGTATTAGAGTTGAAGGTGCACATTTTCAACAACTGTGGTAACGGCTGTGTATGTAAAGTATTTTTCATATCATTGCTGTTTGTTAAATATTTTTTCTTGTGTCTATTAATATTAGTTATTTAAAAATATATTATTTAGTGAGTTATTGTTTCTCAGCTTGTTACATTGTTTTTCCTTCAAATGTATTGTTAAAGTTGATTAGTAAATAACTAAAACATTGAATTTCTATTTTTGTTTTCTACTTCCCTTAAGAATGTGCATATGAAAGGATATTAATTTTTTACTCGAAAACGAAGCAAGATATCAAAAAAAGTAAAGAGACAAAAAGTTGTACTTTTAATCGTATAATTAGAAACATATATTACACCTAAGAAAAAGCAGTGACGTCTCATATGTTCACGTATTAATATCAACAGGAATGAGTCCCTGGACACCGCTGGAATAGATAAAATAAATCAAATTACTTCAGAAGACGTCTACGTTTTTATTAACAAACATATCAAATTTTAAAAAAATCGGAATTAGTATTCTCCAGATATTAGTAAAAACCTTGTATTTTCCTTAAATTTCAACACCCAGTATCTCCGAAACGAAGCATTTTCGGACATAGGTTTATAGGAACTTCCTTTCTTATTTCTGGTCAAGGAAACTCCCCCTGAATTTTTTCGCAATATTAATGGGACACCCTGTATAAGTGCTATTATTTTAAAATACGAGTATATGATTTCTTTGGCCAAACTTTTGAATTAATTCTATTCTGAACTGGAGAAATAAATTTTATTTTTGATTACCTTCTCGAATAAGTAAATAAATGAGTAATTTTAACTTATTTTTAATACTGGGCTTTTTGATATTCTGCGCGTAATTATTTGGGATATATTTAAATTATTTTGTCACGACAGTCCTATGGAAAAGATTATTGCGCTATTTTGAACTTAATCTGTCAGCTTCAATCTAAATTATCATAAAAACAAGTGGGATAATAATAATGATTCCAGCATCCTGCGTTACTTAGAAGTCGTGTATGTTTAATCATTAACTTTTATAATGTTTTTTTAATTTGATACAATCATGTTTATGCGTCTCAGGTAACGTCACTCAATATTCTACGAATATATTATTGAAACCCTAGAAATCTAAATAATAATTATTTGTATAGAAAAAAAGCATATGCCAACCCAAAAATTATTCATCAATTAATATATTTCAAGAATATGTACTAATTACCGTCAGTTTCTTAATTAAATTCATATATTACCGTTAGTATTAATTTTTATAATTTTCGCAATTAATTATCATTTCATATAGAGTCAGTCATAAAGAACGCACCAAGCTGCAAGGGTATAAAAAGATAATGAATAGAAACAAATGTTAACCGATTTTCATTTGTTTTCGGCTTAATAGTCATAACAAAATATTCTACGCACATTGTTTTAATTATAATCTACTTAATGTAATCTTCTACCCAACAATTTAAAAGAAATATTTTAAATTTTTTTAACTAACTTAAAAACTAGTAAGTGAAATAATTTCAAATTGGGCACATGTATTTATGTAAACATTGTCTAAAGTCTGAGGCCTTTTTCTAAAATTTAGATGCTCCAGTGGCGGAGATACAGGGTATCGGCAGCATATTTTTAGTATGCTTTAATATGTATAAGTAAAATAGTACGCCACTGCTATACGGTAACAATCATGATATTTTCGGATTCGTTTTTAAATTTTCGAAAAAAGCATGATTTTCGAGTAAAACTTAAAAAACTAACTGAAAACACTTTACTTAAATAACATGACAAACACTAATCATTCGGTTATTTAATCGAATAGTGAAATTAATATTAATCATCATTTTAATGAATTTACTTGAATAAATGCTCAACCATATCTCCATTTCAATGAGCATAGGCGCGACATGTTTTTAGTAGCGAAAATGTAATTAGTTCAAAATTTATTGTTGCTTGAATCTGACTTTATTTATTCTTTCTTCTACCTGCTCAGAATGTCTAAGTTGCTATCGCAGCGTATGTACTATGTAATTTTAAACCGAATTTTATTCGAATATCGAAGTGTGTTTTCAGTTCGTTCTTTAAGTTTTACTCGAAAATCAGTCATTTTTCGAAAAACATAAGAGAGCAGTAATTTGAAAGACGAATCCGAAAATATCATGACCGTAAAACAGTGGAGTACTATTTTAATTAGAAAAGTATGCCACCGATATCCTGTATCTCCGCCACTGGAGCATCTACATTTTCGGAAAAGACCTCAGATTTTGGACAATGTTTACATAAATACATGTACCCAATTTCAAATTACTTCACTTATTAGTTCTTAAATTATTTAAAAAAAATTAAATTTAAAATAATAAATGGCCCATTAAAATTCACCAAGAATACGAGGTTTCACTTTTAGTCACCGTTTGATGTTTGCGAATAATTTCAATGGTTTTAATGAGATAAGTCAGTTTTGAAAGATCTTTGGTTTGGAAGGTCTTTGTTGCACTTTACACTTGAAAACAAAATGAATATCAAAGTCTGTTATTATTATACAGTTTCTTGGTCATCTCTGTGTATTTATTATATTTTTTTAAAATGTACTATTTTTATTTAACTGTTTAACATTTAATAATGTCTAATTTGGAATGCATGTTTTTAAATAAAGTCTAACCAGCGTCTGTTACAATTAAATGCTATTCTATATTATTATCATACAAATATATTATTTAAATGGACTAGCAACTTGATGTAAATAAAATGTAAATAAGCACTTCATCACTGCTCGAACAAGGAGATATCAATTGAAAAATATTTATTAGCATCATGATTTGAAATATATTTAATTTCAAATGTATTAAATACGTGTCAAACACGACTTATCTACTTACATTTTGATCCTTGCTTTCACTTCATTGATAAGTATGAGGTTATCAGCAAGACATATTTTTATGACAAGTTAATCTCTATAGCACATAAGTTATCAAAAAATTAAAATGAGGTCGATACATCTCAACATATTTCGGCAACACATTTTTTAATTTATCGGTTGGGGAAAGAAACTCCAGACTCACCTTTCTGGTTCCTTGCAACGACATTAACTGCTTGTCGATGACGCGAATTCACTCTTATTAATTTCATTTTTTTCTAAGTAGTCACAGTCATCTTATTAGAGTACGAATTTAACTGTGGGATAAGCGTACTTCGCGTTAAACCACACTGGCACAGTGTAAACAATTTCTATATTCGTTCCATGTTTTCATACCGCTGCTTGCTGTTATTCCCTCTCGTGTACAGACATATTTATGGCAGTGTTTTATATCCGCCACTTAAGACAGTTAAAATTGAACCCACTTATAAACGTGGGTTATATTTGTACAGGGTGTATTTTATGACCAATGTAATAAAATAAGGGGTCATTACAGACACGAAAGCCTTAATCAACCAGAGGCCTAAGGTTATTGATTTCCAAGATAGGGGGCGTTAAAGTTTAAACAAAAAAACCTTTTTTGTAATTACTCTGAAGTTGTTTGACGTAGATTGACGAAACTTGGGGAAGCGATGTAATAACTAATTAAAGGGGATAATTCAATGTATTTCTGTATAAAATTGTCACCTGGTGACCCAGATTCGGGGGAGCCTTATCATTACAACCCGCGGAAAGACTATGCCACTGAGTTTTCAGAAAATTTAATAGGCGTATGTCGTACCTCTAACAAAAAAGTCTCTTGCCTTTCCTTTCTGAAATTCCACGTAATTCCCTCACAGTCTCAGCTACACACTCTCCGTACTTGTAACGAATTTTCACAATCTTCACTCGCCCATCCGTCATATATCGCTCCATTTTGTCTCATCGGACTGAAAATGGCGCACAAACTTAATCCTGATAATTTTCCCCGCCGAATAATATAAAGTATATCGATTGGTGGAAAACATTTAAACCAAAATCCTTACTTTTTAAGCCAGTTGCAACTATTTGGGACAAGCTATTTTAAATTACCATAAAAATGGTGCGAATGCCGTCGTAGATAGATACTATTGTCTGTGACTGCAATTGAAATATCTGCTCCGTCGAGCCCCAGCTCATTTCATTAGAGTTGCCAGGAACTTGTTGAATGAGAATCTCTTCAATCGATAGGTTGGACGAAATGGACCCAAACTTTGGCCTGCTCGATCTCCTGACTTAAATCCGCTTCATTTATTTTTATAGAACCATCTCTAGGCCACGGTTTATGAAACACCAGTAGAGAATGTGGCGGATTTAAGAAAATGAATGTAGATGATGCCAGCAAGGCAGACAAATGCCAGAATTGAAAATGTACCCTTTCAGCACCTTCTAAAAACATATATTTTTTGTTTCTTCTGATACCTAAGATGTTTTTAATTTGTATTGTTACTGTTAGTTATTTTTGGGATATTTTATAAAATTCATTTTAAAACTAATGTGTAATAAAAATTAATAAATAATACTGCATTTCAGAGAGAAAAGGCAAGAGACCTTTTTTATTAGCGATACGACATACTCCTATTAATCTTTCTGAAAAGACATTGGCTTTGTTTTTCTAGGTGTTTTAATGGGAAGCCTCCCCTTGAATCTACGCCATAAATTGGCAGTTTTATACACAGGGTGTTAGTAGTTTGACTGTCTTAATTTTAACAGATGATGGAATACATTAAAATAAACAAAAAATCTTATATGACATGGGTCCTAAACTCAACCATTTCCGAGAAAAAAATGATCAAAATCTCCAACTTGACGTACAAAAGTTCGATTAATTAAGGAATATTGACATAACTTTTTGACTTCTTTATGCTTAATTCTAAAAAATAATTAGCGTTGTAATAAATTTAAAATTCGATAAAATTCATATCGAGCAATGCGACAACGGCGCGGCGGTTTATTAACAGAAGGTACTAAGGTGTTCAGCAACTACCAATACGCAATTCAGTTGGTATCTGGATTCGACCGTGTCGGAGTGTTTTTTTCGTACCACTATTTGCTTTTTTTGAGGTGGTTCCCAGCAAATGCGCGAAAATTGGATTCGAAGGTATCGTGCGTGCATCTAAAATGGTGGTGGACATTTTGAGCATATGTTGTAGATTGTTTTGTACTTGTGCGTTTAAAAATGACTGAATTTTGCTTTTTGGTAAGTACCTAAATCATTTTTAATACGTATGATTATTTGCATGACGTGAATCTTTGGGTACTTTAATTATATACATTTTAAATACGTAATTTGATTAAAAGTTAAGTTCCTGTTTAAAATTTAAGCACAGCACTATCTTCGTGCTACAAAATCGATATATTTTATTTTATTTATTTAAAAACTGGAAAACAATTGTCTTGAAATTTACTAAATGTTTCACAATAATAGTTGTTTACATTTTTTCCGTAGGACAAGTCTGCTGCTCGTACACGTGGTGTGCATCAGCAGATTAAGCGATGTTGTCACGTTGTGATGAAACTCCCCAATATTAAAACTCGCTGTATTTTGAAAACTGTTAATCTTACGCCCCTGTATTATACAACTTTTGTGTGTGATTATTCTATCTCATGCTGACAGTCAAACTTCTTACACCCCGTAGAAATATGTATACCAAAATTTTCCCTTTCATTAGTTACATCATTTCTTCAAGTTACATCAATCTACGTCAAAAAGACCATTGAAAAAATGTGATATTTTTCAAAAACTTCAACACCCTTTGTCTTGAAAACCAGTAACTTTAGGCCCCTGATTTTTAAGACTTTTGAACCTAAAATGACCCAAGGAATTCCCTCCTTAATTTATGACATGGATTTAAAATACATCCTATATAGTTACGTGCATGATTTTGAATATAACTTATTTTATTTAAATTGCAGATGAGTTAGAGGACATCATTACATTGCTAATAAGTGTTTAAAGAACTATTTTTATACGTCGGTATAAATTAACCGTAATTTGAGAAAAATAACAGTGTTATCAGCAAATGTTTACCTGCTGCTTTATTAATTTATGTAGGTACAGTTCGTACAATATTTGTTGAGATAGAATTCCAGGAAGACCTCTGCGTCACTTTCTTGGAATTAACCGCATTCGACATCCGTGGTATAATGACATTGGCGGCGTGGCGTTGACCGTAGCAGCTTGCAGTGCATACTGTGTTCTACAGCTTCGGAGGCGTGTTTCTTCATAAGTGTATAGTCTTGTGCATTTTCAGTGCAATTTCTTATTAAAATAAATCAATGCATGTGAAAAATAAAAGAAAGGAATTTAATCCCCACTCTAAGTGTATCGTTTTTAACGTATATAATTATTTGAAGACAATTTCTCCAAATGAAAATTTCATGGCACGCCCTTGCAGTGGCAAATTGTTACAGTAGTTCCGATAACAGAACTTTATGGACTTATTCTTTTCTTGAAATTCTGTCTCAACAAACATCGTAGTTTAATTTAATTACACATTAAAGAGTAATATCAAATAAAGTAGATAAAAATAGTCAAATTCTACTCATACAATTAAAGAAATTTGTAACAATGTTAGGAATTCATCAGCAGCAGACCACAGATAACAATTTGCACTAATTGGAATCATGTAATTATTAAAGCACGAAGTTTATCTTTATGGTTACCTTTAGTTCAATCCAAGTTCTTTTATCTAAGCGGAAATTTGAACAAAATTGTTATAGTAATTAAAAATCGATTGCGGAAATTTGGTTGCGTCAAGAATATGCCAGCAACCTTGCTCTGATCTTTGTCAGTATGTCACTGTGTAGCGGTAGTAGACCTTTTAGTACCTTTAACAACAATCAAAATTTGTAATTTGAAATTGATGGTTTGTTGACAAATAAACTTCAGCACGTGGGTTACGTGTGAACTTTTTAGTTCATATATTTTTTTCCATAAAGTTTTATAGGTGATTTGTTAACGATTATCTTTTCATGTTTGTAGTTAAAGTGTCATATATCAGATACACGATAATGGTTATATTTAGGTTTGACTAGCAGTGTAATAAAACGAATACGACGAGAAATTTGCCTAGCATAATAAGGAAAAAATCTTGCAAATTTGTTGCAGCAAACGAATCACATAAATCTGATAATTTGATACTTCTGGTACAACAGTTTTTAAAACTGAAGTTTTATTGACTCCTAAAGCTGAAGATAACCTTCTTGTACTAACTTGAAGATCATCTGCAACGTGAACCAATTATTTCATCTTCTTGATCAGGCGTAATGATTCTCGGTCGGCCTAAATTATAACGTTTGGGACGAAATGAACCACTTTCTCCTAAATTCCTAAATAGATTTTCAAATGTGTGGTGATTAGGTTGCAGCCTGTTTGGATATCTTCTGAAATATTCCCATTTCGCAGCACGTTCGTTGAAATATTGCTGGCAGTAAATAGTAAGCATTTTTTGCTATTCCTTAATTATCTGAAATATTCAATTAAAACATTTTCAAACGTCATAGATTATGAAAACAAAAATGTTTAGCTGTTAAAATCATTCGTGACTTCCGTCTACTACGTTACTATTTCTCGTAATGAATTAAAGAATTATGCAGCCGATTTTTAAAATTCGATTATCTCGAAAACCGTTAAGTTTAGAGGTTGTTTACAAGTATACATTTTTGTTCTTACAATGCCGTACCTTTAATATTTTTCCCTCAAAAGAGGGCTACCTTGATGGGCAAAAAAATTTAGCGTACCTTTATGCCACACATGTGGCTTATGTGGCGCCCTCTAAAAGATACATTAAATTAGATACCAAATTATGATTTCTCATACAAAAAAAACCCAAGATAATTTTTTTTCGTATAAATGTCCAAAAATGTTCAAGTTATTGCGAAAAATAAATTTTGAAATTTCACTTTTAACACCCTGTATCTTTGTTATTATCAATATTTTATTAAGGCAAGTTGGCTCAAATCGTAATATTTTAAAGTCACAAATCTATCATACTTCTATGTACAACTACTTAAGGATCACCCTGTATATGTACATCTCAGCACATTGAATATAAAAAAAAAATTTCATAAAACAATATTAATTGTTAATAAAAAAAATATTTTTCCTTAAGTATTTTGTGTCAATTGAAATTGAAAAACATAAAGATAAAAATCCTCAACACAGTGTTAGATGAAGGTTCGGTTTTTGTTGTTAAAGCACATGACGACATACCTATACAAGTACATTTGCCGAATTCAAATTTTATTTTAATTATTTATTTGTTCTATCTGTTACATATCGATACCCCCGTTCTAATATGACACATTCCACATTGGAAAACTTTTTCAGGAAACCATAAAAACGTCTCACTATCGTATATTAAAAAAAAATAGTTAATTTATTTTTTTACGCTTGTTAAAATGTACAAGTAATAATAATTGAATAGACGATAGAATACATTAAAATAAACAAAAAAAACTTATATGACATGGGTCCTAAACTCAACCATTTCTGAGGAAAAAATTATCAAAATCTCCAACTTGATGTACAATAGTTCGATTAATTAGGGAATATTGACATAACTGCGTGCATAGAATACCATACAATACAATGTTTATCACTTTTTTAACTTCTTTATGCTTAATTCTAAAAAATTATTAGCGTTGTAATAAATTTAAAATTCGATAAAGTTCATATCGAGCAATGTGACAACGGCGAGGCGGATAATACGAGGTACTAAGCTGTCAAGCAATACGCAATTCAGTTGGTATCTGGAATTGGACCGTGTCTGAGTGTTTTTTGCGGACCACTATTTCCTTTTCTTGAGCTGTTTCTCCTTGCGGTTTAAAAATGTTTATCATACGTGATAATTATCCAGCGAGTATGCGATTGAAAGGTGTCGTGCGTGCATCGAAAATGGTGGTGGACATTTTGAGCATATGCTGTGGTTTGTTTCGTACTTGTGCATTTAAAAGTTACTGAATTTTGCTCAATACCTCAATATTTTTAATACGTATGATTATTTGGACGACGTGAATCTTTGGGTACTTTAATTATATGTTTTTCAAATTCATAATTTAATTAAATATTAAGTTTCTGTTTTAAGAGATTCATAATTACTAAAATTCTAAATAAAATTTAAGCACAACACTATCTTCGTATTACAAAATCGATAAATTTTTTTTTATTTAAAAACTGCAAAACAATTGTCTTCAAATTTACTAAATGTTTCACAATAATAGTTGTTTATATTTTTGTTATTCCAGGAGAAGTCTGCCGCGTGCACACGTGGCCTGATCAGCTGTGTAGCGTTAAGTTAAGCACTGTTGTCACGTTGTGAATATTAATGCTCGCTGTATTTTGAAAACTGATAATCTTACTTCCCTGTAATAAACTTTTTGTTCATTTATGATTACTCTATCTCATGCTGAAGTAATGGCAGTCAAATTTCTTACAATAATGTAATAATAATTATATTAAAAAAATTATTATGATTCCATTTTTCAATAGAAGTGAAATTGTCAAATTTTGTGGGATATTAGAACATATGTGAAGCTGTTTAACAAACTGGTATTAAACATTATCAGAAAATTCGTGGAAAGCATGGATGCACTGGTGCGCAAAAAAACATGTAGCAGCTAAAGTCTAGAACAGATCGCGTGATGTTTTTGAAAATAAATGTTTTCTGTTATTAATTAGAAAACATGATAACGATATCACAAATTGTATGTAAATAATTTGTCTACAAATATTAGACATTTTATTAAAACATAAAATATCACCAATAATAAACCACAGTAATTTGGTTAACCCCAGAATACTGTAGAGATTTCGTAAATGGTTATAGGCTACGTGGTTAGTAATTTTGTAAGCGTCGGCGTAACGGTTTGTTACTGTTCATTGTAAACGAGTCTCAATTTTCGGGAAAATTCAAAAAACAAGTCAAAATTCACAAAAAACGTCATTTACGATCGACGAAAGTTAAAAAAAATGAAATTATTCTACCAGCTCACTAGACGGATGATTTTTCACTCGTTTAATTCCAATTTATCATCATAGAGTCAGACAAGCTGGTCCAATTTCATTCAAAAACAGAAAATAGATCAAAATGCTTAAAAACGCCACTTTCATGGCATAATTCGTGTAATTTTTTTTACAACTTTTTTGTTTATAACAATTGACCAACCACGCCGAAATATATAAAAAAAATGTAAATTATCAGAAAATACACGTTATAAAATAAAAAAGTTTCTTGCTGTAGGTTTTTGTTTTAAAAACTTAGTTGGTTCATGTCTTTTTTTTAGGGGAGAACCGTTCGCCTACAAGCTCCTACTTCCCATTTAATAATTTAGGGGGTTGTAACTGCCACTTGTAGAGGGTTGAATTCGGGAATGAAATTTTTAGGTTGCAAGATGTCTTTTCAGAATCCGCAATCGACGTGTCTCGGGATTTTTTACAAATGTGCACAATAACTGAGATACTGAATTTATTCCATTTGGCTGTTCCACACTGTATACGCGAATATTGCGCGTCAATAGTACCTAATAAACGACATTTCAGCAATAGTATTCCAGGATTTAGGCAATCTGCTTTTGGTCAATTTGTCATTGAGATAATTATTGTGAAATAAATTGATCACATCTACTACGTACGTAATAATGTAGCCCTACACTCAATTTAGCCACATTTACCGGAAGCCGCAAATACTGTATTTAGATAAAATGTAAACGTCTGATAACTCGTCTTTATATCACTCAAAACTTATCTTACCGTAGCATTATAGTACTTAAAATATTATAAAATATACAAATTTTCCTTGTCATATTTATTATTAATTATTTTAGGAGGAGCAATAACAAAATTATAGTCATAAAGACATTTAATCTTTAAATATATTTTTCCTCTATACGGGGCGTTCCATAATTAGCCCATCAATATTCGTAATTAAATTGTATGTTAAAAAACAAGAAAAAGTTCCAATGAACATATTATTATGTCCAAAAATAATTTTTAAGGGAGTTACAGCCCCTTGAATGTACGTCTCTGTTGAAGGTTATATTCATCTTTTCCGAAACTTAAAAAGGCAAGACAGAAATAAGTTTCTGTCAAATTAATTTTACATTATAAGAGTTATCCATAATCACATCACAATTATATTTGTGGAGTCATTTCTTACTAGTACTCAATGAAAAGTGATAGGTTTTGTTATACCTACTTGTTATTTAATAAACAGTTTTATCTGAATTTGGTAAGAATGCAAGAAAGTAATTTTATTATTATTCCTGTGGCTGTTTCTGAAGAAGCTCAAGAAGCAATTTTAAATTTATTGCCAGTGAAATCCAGGGAACATTACGAAAAAGTGTTCTTCGAATTTAACGAATGGAGAGTAATGACAATAAATAAATGAAGAAGTCATTCTATCGTATTTTTTAAATTTGAAGAAAAAATATGCAATTTCATCTATGTGATCGAAGTATTCGATGTTGAAGGCTATAAGGTCTACAAAAATATAGATATTAGAAAATATAACGAGCTTACTGCTTATTTGAAGAGTGAATCGAGAGGATAGAAAGCAAAAAAATCTGCAGTAGTGGAAAGAGCATTAAAGAATTTTTTACAGGGGCTTCCAATAAAGAATATTTAATAATTAAGGTCTCTTTACCTTTTACATGTTGTTAGGTATATAAATAGTGAATATGAATTATTTTATGTTGCACTAATAATGGGGGGTCTCTGGTGCCTGTCGATGCTGTGAAGACAAATTTGAACATTAGTGACGTATAGGACGTTGGCAGTTACCTACTTGTTTCAATATGACACCAAGACGGGCATTTCAAGAAAATTTTCAATTATAGAAGAAGGATTTTGCATGAATGCTGTTGAAATTTGCAGAAAATATATTTCTCTGCTCCAACTTCGCCAAACACAAGACATATTCTTTTTAAAATACGTCAATCAAAAATGTACTTCTCTCTCAACTTGTTGGAATCAACACATTGGCGAAGGTACCCTCAATAGTTAATTCATTCCTGAATATCGCAAATCCAGAAACATATACCTACTGACCATTGTATGAGGCGCACTTCAACAACTTTATTGACCAATAAAGGTGCTGATCTTACAACCATCAAACGGCATGGTGGATGGAAGAGCTCCTCTGTATCAGAAAGTTATATTGAGGAGTCTGTATCTAACAAACTTGATATTGCAAGGAAGATCCAAGGAAAATATAGATGTTCCTTACAAGAAGAAACGTCCATAACTTGTGGAAATTCTTCACAAATTTCGACAGATGTTATGCGTTCCGAAAATGATGGTAGTAGTGCTACAAGGGTTGTTATTAACGGAAAGAAAATTAAATGCGTTAAAACAAAAAACGAAATGTTTTTTAATATAAATGTAAAAGTTAATATTTATAAGTAAATAAATTAAATTTGATTTATTATAGGTTTATTATTTTTTCATTATTCTATTAGTGAAATAAAGTTACCTTATTCCGCTAGTGGATAAAGTATCACTTTAGACGGTTCAAATGTGTGGATAAAAGTCCGATTATAAGGTGACTGTGGATAAAATAATTTATTTCATTCTATGAAGCCCTTAAATAAGTACAGTATGATGCAAATGAAAGGAATAAATTAATTATTTCTTATTTTATAGATTTAAGTTTAAATCATCTGTTATTCCCTCTGGTGATTTAGATGTTAATAATCTTGAACCGATGGGCTTGATACCGATTCTACCGACTTACGTAGCATCCTCGTAACGTAAGAGATGTTTATTCATTAACAATTTTATAGTGGTTATTTCCATGATGACCTTATGTATGCGTTTCCTACCTTTCCTCTCCTCAATGTTTGATCACAACTTTAGAATTTAATTTAAACCGCAATGAGTAATTTTACAATGTTTTGTAATAATGGTACCTTGTACCATGAAAAATTTGGTATTTTCTTAGAACTCCACTACGTCTTTTGTCTGACCTGGTTATTACCTACCAGCTTGCTTTAGAGAATTTTAGATCTGTAATTTCCTTAACCGTTTTCTAAAAAAAATGCTTAGACAAGTGGAACTGAATACTTATTACGATTTTACATTTGTTATGTTGATTCGTTCCGCTATATTTCTACGAAATATGAGTTCACCAATTGTTTAAGTGACTTATATTTTTTGACCCAACTATTTCGTTGTGTGTCGTTCACTTGCAACGTTATGCATCTGAACGTGTTCGTGCACTGTCATGAACTCATACAATTAGTGCTATTATATAATTTGTAATATGGATACTGCGTACGACTACAATATTTGTTGCATATGGTAATATTTCAGATGAATTTTATTATTCAATACCCCACCCCTCAGTTCTTCCCCTAAATCAGGGGATGATGAAAACAGTTCTAGAAAAGGAGTTTTTTCGTTTTAGTGATACTTTTATTCGTGTTCAGCGATAACAAAAACTGAAAATCGAGTTTCACTTTTTTCACCTATTCACCCTTCATTTCCACCCCCAAAATAGGAGATGATGACATTCGCAATAATTTTCCCTAAATCTGCATCAAATAAGCTTTAATTTAAAAAAAAAGTAAAACGATTCGTTAATTCTTCTTCGAGATATTTGATTTTAACATAAAAAAACGCCGTTTGACCGATAGTGCGCCGCTTGTAGTTCTGTGAAGAAATGAATGATCGTGCTCGAAGGAATCAAAATTTTTTGTACTTAATCTGTTTTTCCGATTAATGTATATTCCGACTGGATGGTCGTGTCAACCGCCATAATTGCCGTTACTGGAGTGATGAAAATCCACGCATTTTTCATGACTCATATGCAGCATCCGAGGAAATTGTATGTTTGGGCGGGCATACTGGGAGACCACCTCATATGGCCTTTCTCCCTACCAGGAAATCTGGATGGAAACATGTATCTGAATCTACTGGAAACGAATATCTGCCCGATGATTGTAGAAATATTGGAAAATGACAACGCTTTGAAGAGGATCAGTTGTTTCAGCAGGATGGTGCTCTACCACACTATGCCGTAGCTATGCGTGATTTTTTTAATCGGAACTTTCCAAATCAATGAATAGGATCCAAAGGTTCAATTGAGTAGCCTCCCAGATCGACAGTTATAACGTCCTTATACTTTTTTTTTTATGGGGACACTTAATGTCGAAAATGTTCTTTCGGAAGTGGAGCAAACATTTTATTATTATATGGAAGCAGAGGGAAACCAGTTTGAACATTTAATGAAATAACATTCCTTCATTCCTTGATATTTTGCCTTAATGTGATGATTTTATTGTCATATCCAAGCCAAAATTTAAAAAGTCGTATGTCGTCGTGAGCAAAATTGAAAAAGCGTTAAAATGAGGTGTCACTTAACTTAAATGACACTTCATTTAAAGTTTAAGGGGTAGCTTCCAAAACACCAAAACTTACGCAATGACGTGTCCCCCTTGGAAAGAAAATCGATGTGTCCTAGTTTTTTTTTTGTTTTTTTTTTAATTCCGATATTTTCCAGTTGGGAAGTTTTAATTGGAACACCCTCTATACTAGACATTAAGCTGACAAATTTCTACATTTGAAATATGTTCACGCAGTTTTTACTGGAGTCTATTGTAGAGGAAGAATTAATTAACATTTCATTTGTAAATAGCGAAAAGTTAAATTATAGTGTCTATCTATTTTTGTTACTTCTTTTTTGATATTTCGATTGCATATGAATTTAAACATTCAGTAAATAACATAAATAATACAATAACAAAGATGATATATATTTTTTTATATAAATATGCAACATTTTTTAATAAAAACAATATTAGTAATTGAAGAATAACGAAAGTAATATTTTCCTAGTACTAGGTAAATTTGTATAAAACTGATATCTACATGGGATGCCAATTTTTAATAAAATCCTCTCTAATCTTTATAAATTTGTAGTGGCGTCATTTTCTGAATTATCCGTCAATTTATCTGTAAGATAAAATTGGACTGTTTTAAAAATTGATATCACATTAGACATTCATCAAAACTATTTGCTGACTGAAATAACAAGAAATGAACGGATAAAAATCTAAAGCAAGCAATTTCAAAAGATGCTAGATTAAGAAATTAAAAATAAGCCAAAAAACCAGAGACGATAAAAAATTAAATGACAATATTGAACAAGAAGAAATATATTTGTTACCAATGTGTAAAAAGTGAACAGTTTTTTTTAAATTCCATTAATTTAAAAACCAATGACATATTAGTAGCATCCTCATAATTGCCTACTTGATTAGGTACCTGTAATTTATAAACCGACAATAAAAATGAAGCCATAAATAAACTGTGACGTTACTTTTAATAATAAACGTGTATTATTAATTTTATTACTATCATTTAATAGTTATCAAATAATCAAATAATATTCCAGTATTTTATGGAATATAGGTATTTCATATCGACATCCAATTTCAGAATCTAATTTTATTGTAGTAGGTACCTACGGCACTCTTGTGTGAGATGATAACATAGCAGACAAACGTAATTGGTATTTTTAAAAGTTTTAATCTTAAGATAAATAATGTAACTAATGTGTTTATACAGGAATTGACATTGTCTCAGATAAAATAATTTATACAGTGGTAAAATTCAGATTCCATTTATTTTTGTTCATTTTATTTATTTATTTTGTACTGATGCAAAAGATTGGTTCCGTTACTAAGGATGCTTACTTTCCTCTTTAATATGGTTAATTTTGGGATATTTATATTAGTTAGGTCGGCAACATTGCAGCATGTAAAATAGTACCAAAAGTAGTTATGTGATTATAGACAAGGTGTTAACGAAATAAGTAATCAAAATTGGAGAGTATGTAAAACATGTCGAAATATGATGAAAACCTTAGTAGGGTTTTTGTCAGTGGCGGTCCCTAACGGAGATACAGCCTCTTAAAGGGGTAACTCAGGAAACAGTTTTTAGTTCATAACTTCAAAACAGTTTAATATTAATCTAATCAGTAATTGACATATTTGATACCTCTGTTGAGTATCATAAATAGTAATTTTCTCATGGCACAATTTGATACATTTATTTTCAGCAGGAATTTTTGAGCACTAGTAATGAATTATTGAAATGGATTTTACTAGAAAACGGCTCGTGCTATTAAAATCTAACAAGAGTAACTTTTTATGTAAAATATGATAAATTTTCATAATGTCGGTTCAGGTAGTAGAAAAAATTGCCTACAAAAAAAATTGTAAAATGTTACCCATCGTCTCGCATTTTCTTATGCCCCTGTAGCAAATTTTGATTTGTGTATTATGCCGATTATTAAGCATATAAATTTCGCGATTTAATATTAAACCGTTTTGAAGTTATGCAATAAAAATTGTTTCCTGAGTTATCTCTTCAAGGGGCTGTATCTCCCTTAGGGGCCGCCACTGACAAAAACTCCACTAAGGTTTTCATTGTATTTAGACATGTTTTACATACTCTCCAATTTTGAGTACTTATTTCGTTAACACCTTGTATAATATTTGTTTGGTTCCTTTCTTGGTTAAGTTACTTTGAAAAACAATTTATTCGTCAGTTTATTCGTCAAGGAAATATTGAAATATTTTAATTCAATTATCAGTAATCTACGGGTATTACGAAATCCATACTTTTTCGATTATAGGAGAAACCAGTCACACTAATTTAAACTATTAGGAATTTAGACACAGCTTCTTTGCTTCTCCTGGAACTACGTGAATGCTAAACTGGTCCTACGTTTGTAACAGTTCTAAAACAAGTTGAACATACTGTAGTATTTTGATATTATTTTAATATCTGGTGTTATTCTTGATCAAGAAAGCCGTCTACAGTACGTGTACATATACCAAGGTAAACCGGTTTAAATTTGCTCTTCTCACAACCAAATAAACTTGAAAATCTGTTCGTATGCAATTTAGACTTATTTTATTATTTGGTATTTCTTATACGTATGTTGATTACAATATAATAGACGTGTAGATAGAGAACTACCTACGAAAAATATTTTATTTCATCCTTCCTTCAGTCGTTATGATTCATAACAAAAATTTTTAAGGAAAGGTAAGTTTTTATTGATTCATAAAGTATACAGAATAGTACAGTCATGTATGAAACAGCATATCGGGTAAATGGCCTCCACAACAATTTAAAAAATCAGTTTTGACCCATATTTGGAACAGTTTCACCTAAAAATTTCATTTCTCTCCGAAATTTGTAGTGAAGTCGTGAATTTTTACTACAAGATCGTGTTCAGCGCATCGAATTCCTTCAATTCCTTCAGAAATGATATATGGGCCTCTTGAGTTTGGACTTTCTTTGTGTGTTATCTGACAAATGAAGTTCGTTAGTAGTTTTTCATTTTTCATAAAATGATTTGTAAAATCACCCTGTGAAATATTTTAGATTATTTAGGACACACCCTCTATATCTACATACCCATTTTACTTTAACATTTAACGAAAATATCTTTCGAGACTTTGTTTACAAAGAAAATCTATATCTTTTTGGTACAAGATTATTTTATCAAGAGTTGATTTTAAAATATTCAGATAAACAATAAATTTATCACTGATACAGATGAAGTATTACAAAACATATACATATGCAAATTGCTCTGATGTTAAATTCCGAAATTTTTATTGTTAGCTTGAAGCATATTTAATACCCGGTGTATATATGTATAATTATCATTTCTAAGAACAGATTCAAGGTTGTGCAAAACGCATGGTATTATTAACGCAGCTAAGTTACTACAGCGAAATATGAAATATCTCTCACTATACAACTAGAAATGTTCTGTCCGAATTTATATACAGAAAGTATTAACCAGTTTATAGTTTAAAAATGTACACACTGTGTCTCAAAATAATAGAACAAAATTCATATTTTTTTCCAGTTGAAATTTAAACAAATCGCTGAAACAGGTCAATAAGTAAATAGAAATTGTCACTAATCAATAATTTATTACTACTTTTTATTTTAAATGTTCAAAGTGGCCCCCATTAACCAATGCACAATGCCCAGATCGGTTTTCAAAGTTATCAATTACATTTTGAATAACATTTGGTGTTATGTCCTTCTTCTCTGATACGATTTTTCAATCCTTCGATAGTGTCTGGTCTGTTCACATACACTTTGCTTTTTAGATCACCCCACAAAAATAAACCAGTGGGGTTAAGTCAGAAGAGCGGGGTGGTCATTCAAGCATCCCTCTTCTAACTATCCATCGATTAATTTTTTTCGTAACTATTTAGATAATCGTTATCATAGAGTTGTTTTAAATAATTCAGATTATTCGCAAGTCAGATTAAAAGCCAGTGGTGTTCCACAAGGCAGTATTTTGGGCCCGCTACTTTATATTTTGTATACATCTGACTTTCATACCAAATTGACGTCGTGTAATATTCATTGTTATGCAGATAATTCGCAGTTATATTTTTCTCTCAACTTAAATCAAATTCTACTTGCAAACAATCTAATAAATGAGGATTTAAATATTATTTATAATATATCTCGTGGTCACTCTCTTTTTCTTAACGAAGATAAGACTCAAGTTATGCTTTTTGGTGATCACCGTAAGGAAGTGGCTGGTAACGAGTTTTTTGATTTGCGTATTAATAATAAACCATTAAGCATTACTAATTCTTGTAAAAATTTAGTGTTATACATAGATGATGACTTAAGATTTACTAGTCACGTTAATAAATTGGTAAAATGTTCTTATATGAAATTAAAACAGTTGTACATTCATAGAAATTACTTAAATACAGACATAAAATTTCGTCTCTGTGATACTCTGATTCATCCTTATCTCTCCTATTGTAATTAAATATTTTGGCCGGCTTTGACAAAAAATAACAAACAGACATTACAAAAGATACAGAATTCTTGTTTGAGGTTTTGTTACAATTTACGTAAATATGATCATATCTCTAAAATTTCGAGAAAGTAATTGGCTAAATTTAGTAGGGAGATTTTTGTTACATGTGGGGTCTTTAATTTATAAAATAAATAAATCGGAGTTACCATCCTACCTGTGCGAGAAGCTAATCAAAATGTGTGATGTACATATTCGCTCTACAAGACATACCACTCTTTATGTTACCTATACCCAGGCACTCTACCAGTCAATTTCAACATTCGTTTTCTTATACCGCAGTTAATATTTTTAATCATATCCCTCAGTATATCAAATCGTCGCGTACTATTGCAGAATTCAAGCATAAATATAAACGTTATTTACAAGAAAAACGTCACTAGTTCTCTTACATTGGCATATAATTAACCTAATGTTTTACCTGTTCAAGGTTCCGTTTAAGCAAAAAGTTGCTTCGTCAGTGAAAATTATGTAATTTTTTAAGTTAGGTTGCCTTTCAAATAAATTCATAATTTCCTTGTAAAACTGTAATCTTCTGTCTTTTGTCTTCTGTCATCTGCCCATAGTTCTTGTAAGACGTTAACTTTGCAAGGATACCACTTTTGAGACTTCAGAGTTCTGTAGGACTTCGACAAGTTGAAGTTGGCTGAGATATATCTAATGCATGAGTGAGGATTTTCAGTAACGGCGAGCATCACATTTTGACGGTCATTTTCGCTTACGGTTCTTCGCCTTATTGATCCAGGTAAATCTTTTATATTTCTGATTTCTTTTTGGAAACTTTACTTATTATAGCTCGCTTAATTCTCTGGTCTGGATACTTATGGTGAAATAAGTCGCATACTTCCTGTTTACTACGGATTTTATCTCCGCACCCAATCATGATTAAAACTTCAATGTTCTTTTATTCGCTTAAACGGACAACAATTTTTTAAAATAATTTAAGAAGGAATAAATTGGAGCTAAAACGATTCACGTCATACCTAAAGTACTCTGATGAATTTTATGTGTTTATCGATGTGTTTTTTTTTGAGAAAAAAAAGCTTTAAAGAAGGTAGAAAAAGATAATAAAGAGTAGGTATGTTTTTTGAAGTACAGAAGAAGCTATAATTGTTTGAAATAGTCTTCAGTATGACATAGAAAACAGTTTTTTACATTTTTTAACTATGACAAAAAAGTAGATACCTATAACCTTAATCGCTGATTTCATCTTTAGAATTCATTTATACTATAAAATATAGAGCGATTATAAAATAGAGCTGTTTCAGCGATTTTTTTAAATTTTAACTGAAAAAAATATGAAGTTTGTTCCATCATTATGGCACATAGTGTATATTCACACGTAAACCACATATTCACCACGCAAACTGACAACTGCCTCATAAGTTGCGATCTGTGAATGTTACTTAGAAATAATGATGAATAAATTAATCAGAAATAAGTATCCGTTATGTTGGAAGATAAATCTATTGCAAAGCAAATTCTGTTGTTATGTGATGTCTGTTTTTGATGTACAACGAGGCACTGGAGATTACAGTTAAAATAATTATAATATTGGCCGCACCTGTAAAGGCTGGAGCACACTTACCGCGCCGTAGCCGAGCAGAATATCAGCCGAGTGATGGCCGTAATCCGATGAATGATTTACACAATGAAACTATTGCATTTGTCGCAACAGCGGATATTGTTTAGTTTACATTTTGACGATAACGCTGCGGTTAATATCCTTAAAATTTACGCTGGCAGCGTAAATATAAGGACGTTCCTTTTTATTAAAATCGTTTAAGAATTCAGAATATAACAAACAATTGAAATGATTTTCACTGACAAAAGTTACAGAGTGAAACAGGTCACGAATTTCCTATGTTTACGTTACTGAATTATGTTTTAATCTTAAACTTTTATCGCATATTATAGGACCATAGAATTAAACAAGAAATTCATATTAATTAATGTCTGAGGTATCACCAAAAATAGTTTTATTGTTTTTTAACTTCAGGGCCTGAAATTTCTAAACCCTTCAACTAGATTTATAGAGCATTATTTAAATGAAGTCATTTATTTTTCTAGATTGTTATAAAGGGTATCCCAAAAGTAACGCAGGATTTGAATTGTGTGCCATCTTCATTTCGAAGAGTTGGCAGCATTGTGAAGAGTCACATGTTGTAGTAAATACGCTGCAATTAAACAAAACGGAGCGCTATACGACGAATTCGCTAGTGAAGATTGTGAAAATTCATTACAAGTGCGGAGAGCGTGTAGCTGAGAGTGTTTGTAAAATACGTGGAATTTTTCGTAGAGGACTCATTTCACGTAACAGTGAACTGACTTGGCCACCAAGATCATACGATCTTACGCCGTCCGACATTTTCCTGTGGAGATTCGTAAAGTCCAAAGCTTATTCTGCTCAAATGAATGCCCTTCCTGGATTAAAGGCAGAAATTCGGAGAGTTATCAACGTTTTGGAAATCAACCATCAGTACAGAGAAAAATACCATTTAAAATAAATAAAACCTAGTTGACAACCAGTATAAATAAGTCCACGAACAATATTTACTAGTTTTAGATACTGCCGGTTAAATTTCAAGTTCACAAAAATTTTGTTAGTTTAAAGTGTCATATTTTCTATGGCGAATCTCATTTTTTTAAAAGACCAGATATGTTAGTCGCTTTTCAAATGGGCCATACCGATGACATACCTATAGTGAACGTTTTGGCACACTAATAAATTCTACTGAATCATATGTTAATATATGCCTCTTTTATTGACAGTGAAATACAGTTTTTGATCAGTTGGTTGATAAACTTGGTAAAACCCCTTCATAATAATAAGATTTGATAAAGGAGCAGTGACCTCAGAATTCAGGAGCTCCGAGAAATTAAAAATATATAGTTGCGATTTAAAACAGTGTTACTGTTAAATCTTTGGATAGATTATGACTAATCAGTATATAATTTCTTTTTATATAAAGTAAGGTTTACGAGTAAAAATCCGAAAATAATAATAATACTAAGCATTCAATAGTAGCAGACAAAGCGGATTAAATCTCGAGCCGCGCCTGCCTCTTACGCATCGACCGCAACTCTTATTACTGTGTTACTGCATTTTAGAATATAAACTTTACCTAATATAATCGACAATGGTAAAAAGGTGTTGACTGATTACATTTCAGAGTTTTTACAGTAATAGTCCAATCAATAGTTACAAGAGCTTACAAAAATATCACCTGGAAACAAAAGATATGGTGATATAGGGAAGAAGATTTTAAGAAAGATAGTGTATTTTTCCTGTGCGCATAAACGGCGAAGTTAACCTAAAATATTCATAAAAGTCAAAAAACGGTTTTTCTATAATGAAAATAAAACGAACTCCAATCGAAAAAAGTTAATTGAGAAAGTTGTAGCTATTAAAAAACCTGTCGATTCGTATTTTTAATTATAGCGATTGTTATATTACTTTTCGAGATATTTCGAAAAAACCATCAAAAATCGACATTTTTTGTTTTTGCTGTATCTCTTGCAAATTGAAACTTCTTAATTGCTGCAAATGTAGCAAAGAAAGTTGCTTTTTTAAAATTAAAGAAGTGGCTAAAATGAACTACAGTACTATTTTTATTGAAAATATAAGTCTTCAACTTCAATCTCTGTAAGAATGGACGTTGTAGGGGCTTGTGCAGAACAACGTTTTTTTTTTAATTTGCGTAAAAATGCTAGCAATCGATTCCTGCAACAGACATGATCAAGAAATGAAAATCGAAAAGATATTCAAGAAAAACGCGGCCAAAAAATTTTTACTTTTCTCAATAGTAGTAAATACAATAGCAGTTTTCTACGTGTATAAGAGGACTGAACGATACCATACCATTTGGAATTTTTCTTAAAAGGATTCTTGAAAATTTGGTAATTGGTGGTAATGGTGATGCTAAGCCCTTGGGATTTAGAGAAAATTCTTACTTTTTTAATTTTTTTTGACGAAAAGGGTTCATCTGGAAATTTTGCGGCAATGTTACTGTTACACTATGTCAACATTTTAAATAGTTTAATTCCACAAGTAACACAAATAAACATTTACTATCATATTAAATGCCGGCAATGCTGGAGCATTTATTTTTATATTTTGTCTTATTCCAGGAACTACTTTTATTTATTTTGCACATGCCTGTGGCGGTTGATAAAAACTAAAGTCATATTTTGACAACGATATGCTTGACCCATTTCGTCCAAATTCCGTGTCGAAAGAATTTCGAACGGAATTCGGGAATTAACAATTGAGTAACCTCCCCTCAGTTCTCGAAAACGGTTCAGGAGAGGCCACTCTTGTTTAATTTTTTTTAGTTTGTAAATCTTGTTAGATATTTTTCACGAAAGTTTTCTATATGGATTGGATTCTACGCTTCATTATCAAATTATGACCACTTTTATTTTCACCAGCCACTAATTTAGTTTGCAAGAAATAATTAAGCTATAACAGTTATTTTTACAATACAAAGTGTTCTATTTATAATCCTATTTATGACTTAATTAAATTGTTTGATAAAATTTGTTTTGGATTAATGCCAAATAAAGGCAATAAAGTCAGTAAGGCACATATGCCGATTTAAGAGCGTTACCACAAAGAAAACTATGCCATTGTACCTTGAGGATAGCTTAATATGTCCATAGTGAATTACCAGTGTACATGAAATATTACCTTTTGGCTCTATTTTAATAGTAATCTAGAAAAACTTTTATCAATACAATAAAAACTGTTTTCGTAGTCATAAAATATTTGTATTAATCTTGTGGTTTATCCATTTTAATACCCACACAATTTATTGTAGTCAGAAATATGTAATAGTAATAGCATTTTTACGATGATGTTTAATGACATGTAATTTAATATACAGGCTGTTACAAATTCGCTTCTCACTACAATCTCGGAAACGGTAAGAGATACGAGGTAATTTAAGTGAGGGCAAAGTTGCGTAATCAGGGGAACAACATTATGCTTCTAAAAAATCAAGGCTAACAAGATTAATTTTCGAAATATTTGAAAAAAACAAAATTTGTTCTGTTTTTGTTCCAGTTTAGCCTTGTTTGAGGTGATATTGAAAAAAGAAGAACACTTTCTCATGGCAACTTTTTGCCCTTTATCGAATGGCATAATCAATTTTTATACGTAACGTTTCGTGCGTCGTCTCTCCATAACCATCATCAACTTCATTTTTTAAATGCAACGCTGGAAATTGTCCCGAAATGTTATCTTCAATGTATTCGTTCTACATTTATCTTAATTTTTTATTTAAGATAAAGATAAGCATAAATAATGATCGGAATTTATTATACCTGTAACCGCAACTGTGAAAGAGCATGTCAGATGTATTTATATGAATATCCTGGAAAAAAATAGTTCAGAATTTGTTTGAATTTTGAGCGCTCGAGAAACTTAAAAATAACTATGGGCACGGGATTAAAATTCTAATATTTTATTGAAATGCGTAATGGTAATAGTTTAAACAACTAGGTGAATTTCACTGGCTCTAGCGACACTTACAGTGTACGATAATTTAATAAACAAAGAAATCTAAATAAAAAATTTACATAAATTTGGAACGAATACATTGAAGATGAATTTTTTGAGACAAAACGTCTGAATTTGGTTCGGGCTGAGGCAGTACAGTATTGGGGGTCATGAAGGCTTACAAAAAGTGTAATGAAATTTCCAGGCCTGTATTTAAAAAAATTAAGTTGATGATGGTCCTGGAGAGACGAAACGTTACATATAAAAATTCATTATGTACTACCTGTATGTACACTGTGCAGCTGAATAAAAGACGTAAAGCTAATGGAAAAACCTAAGTTAATTTTGTATTTCTAATAGTTATATAGTTATGGTAATTTGCTGAACTGTAGCAGATTATGAAAATTTCAATGTAAAAAAACTCAGGTCAGAAAATGCAAGGCTTTTAAATTTGTATTTAAAATGGTTTATTCTCTCACATAACAGAAAATATTTTCAATTGTTGAACTGCCCAGTTAGTTCTACATAAAAACTGTCCTTGCTAAGTTGATACATCGCGAGTAAATGAGAAAAAATTTGTCTGTTGTCCTTGAAATTGGAAAAATATAAAATTTACGGGCCTACAGAACATTTGTAGATAAATTTTGTTCCTTTAGTAGTAAAATCTAATGTTAATATGAAGACAGTGATTTTTAGAAATATTCGAATTAAATTCTGTTCAATCAACCGTTTCAGTTTGTTACATTAGAATTGAGATTCATGATTGTTTGTCCATTTTGTACACGATGTAAATATATTTTTAGCGTCCAGAGTTACTGACTACGAGATAAGAGTCAAACGTTTATATCGAAAACGATCCTAGCTAGATAAATGGCGATATCTGTCAACAAAATGCTCTTATCGGATGAAAACATATAAGCAGTGAAATTTCGTGGAAAAGAAATGCCAATAAAAATATGTACTTTCATGCGAGAAATTAAGATAGTGACACACCTTTATTATAACTGAGAAGAAAAAAATTATCGTGTATAAGGTAAAATAATTTCGACAACAATAAATTATATAAAATATTTTGTACGATAAAAAACTTTAAAAGTTTCACGGCTGTGCTGATACGTATTGTTCTCGGGCTAAGCTCTGCTAGTGAGTCCGTCCCTAAAGGTCCTAACAACCCGAAAACTATGGTACATTAAATAAAAGCTTTATCCATAATCTAGTAGGAGTCCGTTACATTTGCGAACAAAACACGATCACATCAACACAATGTTAATTATTGTTATAGTTAATTATTTGATGTCACACTTTAACTATGTGCGTGGTGTGCTCGTTAGCTGGCGCAATTTCGTCCTGTCTGCGCATAACGTTAGCAAATAACTGCAGAGTTGCGTTTAGACATAGTTTGACATACAGGGTGATTCACAAATGGTGACCAAAAATGAAACCTCGTATTTTTTTATGAATTTTATAATTTTTTTCCTATAAAGATACAAAAAAAAATTCTGAATAAGTAATTTAAAAACTAGTAAGTGAAAAAATTTGAAATTGGGCATATGTATTTATGTAAACATTGTCCAAAATCTGAGGTCTTTTCCTAAAATTTACATGGGTGCTCCAATGGCGGAGATACTAAATAAAATAGTACGCCACTGATTTAGGGTAACAACCAAGATATTTTCGGATTCGTCTTTAAATTTTCTACAAATTACTACTCTTATGTTTTTCGAAAAAAGCCGGATTTTCGAGTAAAGCTTATAAAAGCAACTGAAAACACTTTTACAAGAACTGATCATTCGCTTATTTATTCGAATAAAGAAATTGATAACATTAGTCATCATTTTAAAGATTTTATTTCAGTAAATGCCCAAAAATACCTCCATTTCCACAAACACAGGCCCGACATCTTTTTAGTAACGAAAATCTAATTTGTTCGAAATTTATTCTTGCTTGAATCTGATGAAAGCATTATCTATTCTTTCTTCTAAATGTGTCAAAGTTGCTATCGCAGCCCACTATGTAATTTTAAAAAGCATTATATTCGAATATCGAAGTTCATTTTTTAAGTTTTACTCGAAAATCAGTTTTTTTTGGAAAAACATAAAAGCGTAGTAATTTGTAGAATATTGAAAGACGAATCCGAAAATATCATGGTTGTAACCGTAAAACAGTGACTGCGTACTTTTTTAGGAAAAAAACCCTCAGATTTTGGACAATGTTTACATAAATACATATGGCCCATTTCAAATTATTTCACTTAATAGTTTTTAAATTTTTAAAAAGTTTAATACCCATGTATCTTTTTAACGAAGCGTCCTAGATAAAAACTTTATAGGAAAGACTCCCCTTAAAATTCACCAAAGAATACCAGGTTTCATTTTTGAATCACCCTGTACAATATATACAGGGTATCCCAAAAGTGACGCCGCCCTTCTGGGATTTGATTAAGGAGACAAAAACGAATTGAAAATCAAAAGTGGAAAATTTTCCGATTGCTTTTCTTTGTTGAGTTATTCAAAAAAATTATTCAAAAAACTAAAAAAGTGAAAATCCAATTTTTTTGTCTCAAAACTAAGTCTGTGCTTATACCAAGACAGATATATAACCAATAGTAGGTACCTAAGTATAGTTTTCGATTGTCTGTTGTACCTGGGTGTAAGGAATTATTTTATCCTGAAATGGATAGAGAAAAACATTTTAATAATAAAACAATTTTAAAATGGAAAGGAATAAACTTATAAACTAAAACCATAGTGCGCTTAAATAATAGAAATTGTTTATACAAAAGGTGTTCAAATAAGTTGCCTTCTACTTCAAGACAAAGATTGACACGATTCAACATTGAAGCATAAACCTTTTGTAGCACCTTTTGGTCTATTAACACGACAGCAGAGTGTATACGGGCTACTACATTTTTTGGATTTACAACAGGTTCGCTGTAAATCTTTTTTTTTTTAATTAACCCCAAAAAAAATCTGGGGGATTCAGATCTGGTGATCTAGGAGACGATGCTATGGGTCTACCGGTTCCAATACATCTGTCTGGGAAGTTTTGATTCAGATAATGTCATACTCGTAAACCATAATGTAATGGAGCTGCATCATGTTGAAGCCAATAATTTAGTTTAACTGCTAACGGAACGTCATCTAGCAATGGCAATGGTAAGTTTTCATTTAAAAACATACAGCTCAGAGCTACTTAATTATTTAATAACGCAGCCCAAATATTTATTTTTAGTTTTTTGAATAACTCAACAAAGAAAAACAATCGCAAAATTTTTCACTCTTGATTTTCGATTTGTTATTATCCCCTTAATCAAAACCCAGAAGGACTGATGTCATTATTGGGACACCCTGTATATAAACAGACAACTCAAGTTAATCTTGATACATAAGACCTAAAATGTGTAATTTTTGTATTTACATTAGGTATACAATGATATGAATATGTTTGGACCATAACAGCCCTGGATTATTACTATAAAAACGGCAAAAAGTTGCATTTTCAGAGCAATATATGCCATGATTTCATCAATCTTTCTCTAAGTGACGTTACCACTTGCGCATATATACACCATAACAGGACTACGTGTACATAAAGTTCTATCATAATTTTAGAAATGTGACTGCTTTCAGGCAATTTTTGGAATGCTATCAAATTGGATTTGACGAATTTCTTGATCGAATTATTACATAGAACTGGCAGTAAACAATAATCAATGAAGGGGCATTATATTCGCGCTCAAACCAAAAAAATGAAAGCAAACATTACTTACAGATCATAAATCATTAAAAATAAATATACATTTTTAATTGATTAAATAGTTCTTGTTTGAAAACGAAACAGGTCTAGATTGTACGAGTGACCCCCACATAACATTTTGAAGATGCATTGGAATTTGTTACGCGGAAATATAAGATGAGAAACATCACTGTTGTTAATATATCTACGAAGTAGTTTTCAAATTAGCAGTTATCAGAAGGTTATTATTAATTCCCAGTGGAATTAGAAATGATGAAATAGAGAGTAATATCTATAATGATAGTTCATATATGAACATTCATAGAGGCTTTAAGCTTTAAGTCAATTGAATTTATTAAAGAATATTTTAAAATGGGGAATAAAAGGAATGGTGAAGTTTAGAAGCTTTTAATGAAGAAAACAAATTTGGTCTTACTTTAAAATTAATGGTACAGATTGAAGCTACCTATACAGGGTGGTTCGTAAATGAACAGGCTCGTGGTAGGTCCGTAGGGGACCCTATATTGTGTTTTAACGCAGTTTACTTAGATACCAAGTTGCAATGAATTAAGCCGTCCTAAAAATGCTGTTAATGTTAAGTAATGTTGGCAAAAAATAACTTAAAAATACTTTGTGTCATTTAAATGAAACTTAGTATACCGGTACTGATGCATAGATGTCACTTTTTGATATACTAACACAAGATATTGCATTTATAAAACTAAAAAATATCACATAAGAAAATGTGCTCATATTTTTTTAGTAGGAGGCTATTTCACCATAAAGGAAGGGTTCTTTTCAAGATTTTCCTCTAATTTTGTTTATTTCGCGTATGCAATTAACAATTTTATTAGTTATTACCAACACAAATCTGATTTTGAAATTTGATTCATCTGATAATAAAAATGAAACGAAGTTAAAGAATTTGTAATTGCTCTTCCAGGAAAATTATTAGAAATGGTCACGATTTTCAGTAATATATAATTCAGTAAAAGAAATTAGTTGCATTCATTTCAGATTTTCCTCATTCTGTAAATTTATCTATGGCAGTTTCTCAACGAACTCGTCTAACTTAATGTTCTTCAAATAAAGATAATCACCTAGATTCAACTTTGATAATCGTTATTTGTTACGACAAATCTGGGAGCAATTATTATTTATTAAACTGAATTACGCATTATCAAAAGGTAAGATTATTTCCAATAATTGTTGTAAAAGAATGTTTGATTATAAATTTATGTACTCTACGAAGCATAATATCGTTATTAGTATCAATTATTTTTAATGGTAATTAGTTAGATTTGTCAAAATTGACTTACTGTAGAGTAATAAAATAATCAATTACCACGAAAACCATTAGCAATACAAAAAAAACAACCTCAATCAAAAACCTTTGTTCAAAATAATTTCCAAGTCTTGCACGCTCCTCTCAAAAGCGTATTTCTTAGTAATTTAAAATTATTTTGAAATTTTAAAACATTACTTAACTTTACACTAAATTTGCAAAGGTAGTGTTACTCTACTATGACATTTGCCGGTCTACTGAGTTTATTTAACTCTGATAAGAATCATTTAGCTATAAGAATACGACTAAGTGAATATTATAATTTATACAAAAAAATATAAATAAATAATTGGATGTTTCGGTGGTGTAGTTTTGAAATTGTTTTTTTAAGATCTTTATCGGTATTAGCATAGTGTTTGTAAATAAAAGCTGAAGGTGTAACGCCACCTGTAAAAAAAATATGAGCAAATTTGCTTAGGGATTGGGGTATTTTACCCATTTTTGTCAATGCGATGACTTTGGTTACTATTTGAAAAAGCGACATCTGTGCACAAGTACTTGCGTTTCATTTAAATTTGATTTGGATTTTGGAATTCGAAAAAACTTTTTCACCAGCTTTAACGCCATCTAATAGCTAAGTATTGATGTACGTTGCATTAAAAAACAATATTTTAGGGACCCCTACATGCACATGCCTTGTGTCAGTTCATTTACTCATCACCCTGTATTATAACTATCAACATTTAAAACTTCCGCTTTCCGCGAGAGACTCTCTTTCTGAAAACATTTTTTTTTACTGCGACTGTAATAAAAGTTGATAAATACCATAGATATAAATGATTTTGCAACTTCCTGGTGTCGGCTTATTGTTCCATACCGACTAATAGTACTTAAATATACTTATTTTATATTTTTAGAAATCCGTTAATATTATCAAACAGATTAAAAAGTAAAAATGTATCAAGGAAGTCATTATCTCCCCTAATAATAAACGATATACAAAAGTGCCTACGTGAAACAAGGAAAATCCATGCATTTATCGAATTAAATTAATTATAGGTTGTAACTATGCATTAGAAAATAGTTTTTGGGATTTCATTTTTGTTCCGGGTGGATAAATTGTTTTGCGTGTTTTTTTTCTTTCCTATTATTGAAAAATTTCATTTTTTGTCACTGTTTGTGAGTCACCCTGTATATTTTTCTCAATTTCCTATCGTTTTTATATAAAAAGTATATAGGCACTTACAAAGAGTCGCTACGACTAACCACTTTCAGGATATTCACAATTAGATTCAAATCATTGGTAATTGGTACAGGGATATACATATGTTTATTTTTCCAAGGTAGGTTTTAAAAATCAAAATGAATAAAATACGTTTTCAAACTTAGCAAAAAGCTGACATAAAAGAAAGATAACTTAACATTTAAATAAAAAAACAATAAAATACGTGAAAATAAAAAACAACAAATAAATAATCGACAATTAATAAAAAAGTTTTTTGTAACAACTGTTGGAAGTGGTTTCCAATTTATTTCTAAACTTTAAAGGGGAATGTCTCGATGGTGATTGCTTGTAGTGACACTTGGCAGGTATATCTTTTTTACGTAAAAATATAGGAAAATTAAAAAAAAATATCAAAGAGGCAGATATCCTGAGAAGCAAAAAAATTATGACATGCAAAGTGTCGCAAGTGACGCCCTCTAATAATTAACAACAAATTTTGATCGGATTTGAATTTACCGCTTCAAAGAACCTCCGAACACAAAATTCATATATATTAAAAGCTGATAAGGCTGAACGTGTCGCACACTCGCCCCGAAAAGCGCCGATTTGCCGGACGGAAGGCTCTTTCCGCCGGCCGCGCAGCGGACGGCGTCGCGGCGCTTCGCGCCGCGACGTCCTTCCCGCGTTGCGACGTCGCGCTTACAACCCGCTTCCACGACGCCTTCGTCGCGAATTTTTCGTTCTCCTGGAGGTCCTCGAGGGGAGCGGCCTATTTTTCGTGTGCGACGCACGTAGAATGACTCCGACACGCCTATCCGATGAAATCTGACGATCGCCTCGACGATTTCCCGTAATTATTTTTTATTTTGCCCGTTTTCCCCGTTATTCGTTTAAAGCCGCGCGAAAAATACTCATATTCGTCGACCGGACGCCTTCTTCCAACTTTTCATGTAGAACTCTCTTCTAAATCACACGCGGGATTCGAAATGCGGCCGTAAATACGTTCAAATGCGCCCTTTCGCGAGGTTCGAATACGTGCTTTTTAGCCCGCAGAATTCCTATCGCCCGAACCGCGATGCGGCACTCGACTGGGCACCCAGTGTCCGGTCGTTCTTCCTTCTTCGTTCAGGAGCATTTTTGTAACGTTATTTTCGCGTTTTCGTACTTAAATTTTGCCTTTTTTTGGGGTCTTCTCGACGACAGACGGCCGTCTCATAACCCGGAAAGATATTAAGCATTCGGACACGCCCACCCGGAGAAAATTCGAACGTCTCTAGAAACGTCACATTAATTATGTCAAAATAATTTCACGCCAAACGTCAAACGTGTCTGTAGGATAGCGGCGAACCGTTATTTTACCTTACTAGGCCTTTTTTAAACGTTAATGTGTAGCTACGCCCCGATATGAACAGGTATTCTAATATTGTCTCGATATTATTTAAATTTTTTCGTAACTACCGCTCTACATAAGCTTGACACATGCCAGCTGTCCCCGCATTGATGTAAGTACCCCTAAAATTACCCGTTTCAATTTCGAGGCAAACAGTGAACTCTTTCAAAAACCTTGCACGTTTATTATTACATTGCATTATGCATTTATATTACTCTACTATTGGCATTAATTGTGATACGTCAAAAAAAAA